>NW_027002977.1:0-5820 GCF_036934945.1 Oncorhynchus masou masou | reverse complement strand
ATGTGTTATAAGGCCAGTGTACCCCTCTATCTCTCTGAATGTCGTTTCTCCTTTAATAGTGTGTTATAAGGCCAGTGTACCCCCTCTATCTCTCTGACTGTGGTTACTCTCTAAGTTAATAGTGTGTTATAAGGCCAAAGTGTGCCCCTCTATCTCTCTGAATATCGTTACTCCTATAATAATGTGTTATAAGGTGAATATGCCCCTCTATCTCTCTGACTGTAGTTTCTCCCCATAATGTGTTATAAGGCCAGTTACCCCTCTATCTCTCTGAATGTCGTTTCTCCTATAATAATGTGTTATAAGGCCAGTGTACCCCTCTATCTCTCTGAATGTAGTTTCTCCTATAATAATGTGTTATAAGGCCAGTGTACCCCTCTATCTCTCTGAATGTAGTTTCTCCTATAATAATGTGTTATAAGGCCAGTTACCCCTCTATCTCTCTGAATGTCGTTTCTCCTATAATAATGTGTTATAAGGCCAGTGTACCCCTCTATCTCTCTGAATGTAGTTTCTCCTATAATAATGTGTTATAAGGCCAGTGTACCCCTCTATCTCTCTGAATGTAGTTTCTCCTATAATACTATGTTATAAGGCCAGTTTACCCCTCTATCTCTCTGAATGTAGTTTCTCCTATAATAATGTGTTATAAGGCCAGTGTACCCCTCTATCTCTCTGAATGTAGTTTCTCCTATAATAATGTGTTATAAGGCCAGTGTACCCCTCTATCTCTCTGAATGTCGTTTCTCCTATAATAATGTGTTATAAGGCCAGTGTACCCCTCTATCTCTCTGACTGTAGTTTCTCCTATAATAATGTGTTATAAGAGCCAGTGTCACCCCTCTATCTCTCTGAATGTAGTTTCTCCTATAATAATGTGTTATAAGGCCAGTGTACCCCTCTATCTCTCTGAATGTCGTTTCTCCTATAATAATGTGTTATAAGGCCAGTGTACCCCTCTATCTCTCTGAATGTAGTTTCTCCTATAATAATGTGTTATAAGGCCAGTGTACCCCTCTATCTCTCTGAATGTAGTTTATCCTATAATAATATGTTATAAGGCCAGTGTACCCCTCTATCTCTCTGAATGTAGTTTCTCCTATAATAATGTGTTATAAGGCCAGTGTACCCCTCTATCTCTCTGAATGTCGTTTCTCCGTTAATAGTGTGTTATAAGGCCAGTGTACCCCTCTATCTCTCTGAATGTAGTTTATCCTATAATAATGTGTTATAAGGCCAGTGTACCCCTCTATCTCTCTGAATGTCGTTTCTGCTTTAATAGTGTGTTATAAGGCCAGTGTACCCCTCTATCTCTCTGACTGTAGTTTCTCCTATAATAATGTGTTATAAGGCCAGTGTACCCCTCTATCTCTCTGAATGTCGTTACTCCTATAATAATGTGTTATAAGGCCAGTGTACCCCTCTATCTCTCTGACTGTAGTTTCTCCTATAATAATGTGTTATAAGGCCAGTTACCCCTCTATCTCTCTGAATGTCGTTTCTCCTATAATAATGTGTTATAAGGCCAGTGTACCCCTCTATCTCTCTGAATGTAGTTTCTCCTATAATAATGTGTTATAAGGCCAGTGTACCCCTCTATCTCTCTGAATGTAGTTTATCCTATAATAATATGTTATAAGGCCAGTGTACCCCTCTATCTCTCTGAATGTCGTTTCTCCTATAATAATGTGTTATAAGGCCAGTGTACCCCTCTATCTCTCTGAATGTAGTTTCTCCTATAATAATGTGTTATAAGGCCAGTGTACCCCTCTATCTCTCTGAATGTAGTTTATCCTATAATAATATGTTATAAGGCCAGTGTACCCCTCTATCTCTCTGAATGTCGTTTCTCCGTTAATAGTGTGTTATAAGGCCAGTGTACCCCTCTATCTCTCTGAATGTAGTTTCTCCTATAATAATGTGTTATAAGGCCAGTGTACCTCTATCTCTCTGAATGTCGTTTCTCCGTTACTAGTGTGTTATAAGGCCAGTAATTCTCTATCTCTCTGAATGTAGTTTATCCTATAATAATGTGTTAGAATGTGTACCCCTCTATCTCTCTGAATGTCGTTTCTTGCTTTAATAGTGTTATAAGGCCAGTGTACCCCTCATCTCTGACTGTAGTTTCCCTATAATAGCCGTGTTATAAGGCCAGTGTACCCCCTCTATCTCTCTGAATGTCGCTACTCCTATAATAATGTGTTATAAGGCCAGTGTACCCTCTATCTCTCTGACTGTAGTTTCTCCTATAATAATGTGTTATAAGGCCAGTTACCCTCTATCTCTCTGAATGTCGTTTCTCCTATAATAATGTGTTATAAGGCCAGTGTACCCTCTATCTCTCTGAATGTAGTTTCTCCTATAATAATGTGTATAAGGCCAGTGTACCCCTCTATCTCTCTGAATGTCGTTTCTCCTATAATAATGTGTTATAAGGCCAGTGTAAGAATGCATTTCAGTGTGTTATAAGGCCAGTGTACTCTATCTCTCTGAATGTAGTTTATCCTATAATAATGTGTTATAAGGCCAGTGTACCCCTCTATCTTTCTGACTGTAGTTTCCCCTATAATAATGTGTTATAAGGCCACTGTACCCCTCTATCTCTCTGAATGTCAAGTTTCTCTATAATAATGTGTTATAAGGCCAGTGAACCCCTCTATCTTTCTGAATGTAGTTTCCCTATAATGTGTTATAAAGGCTATAATAATGTGTTATAAGGCCACTGTACCCCTATCTCTCTGAATGTAGTTTCTCCTATAATAATGTGTTATAAGGCCAGTGAACCCTCTATCTCTCTGACTGTAGTTTTCTCCTATAATAATGTGTTATAAGGCCAGTGTACCCCTCTATCTCTCTGAATGTCGTTTCTCCTATAATAATGTGTTATAAGGCCAGTGTACCGCTCTATCTCTCTGAATGTAGTTTATCCTATAATAATGTGTTATAAGGCCAGTGTACCCCTCTATCTCTCTGACTGTAGTTTCTCCTATAATAATGTGTTATAAGGCCAGTTACCCCTCTATCTCTCTGAATGTCGTTTCTCCTATAATAATGTGTTATAAGGCCAGTGTACCCCTCTATCTCTCTGAATGTAGTTTCTCCTATAATAATGTGTTATAAGGCCAGTGTACCCCTCTATCTCTCTGAATGTAGTTTCTTCTTTAATAATGTGTTATAAGGCCTGTGTACCCCTCTATCTCTCTGAATGTAGTTTCTCCTATAATACTGTGTTATAAGGCCAGTTTACCCCTCTATCTCTATGAATGTAGTTTCTCCTATAATAATGTGTTATAAGGCCAGTGTACCCCTCTATCTCTCTGAATGTAGTTTCTCCTATAATAATGTGTAATAAGGCCAGTGTACCCCTCTATCTCTCTGAATGTCGTTTCTCCTATAATAATGTGTTATAAGGCCAGTGTACCCCTCTATCTCTCTGACTGTAGTTTCTCCTATAATAATGTGTTATAAGGCCAGTGTACCCCTCTATCTCTCTGAATGTAGTTTTATCCTATAATAATGTGTTATAAGGCCAGTGTACCCCTCTATCTCTCTGAATGTAGTTTCTCCTATAATAATGTGTTATAAGGCCAGTGTACCCCTCTATCTCTCTGAATGTAGTTTCTCCTATAATAATGTGTTATAAGGCCAGTGTACCCCTCTATCTCTCTGAATGTAGTTTATCTCCTATAATAATGTGTTATAAGGCCAGTGTACCCCTCTATCTCTCTGAATGTAGTTTCTCCTATAATAATGTGTTATAAGGCCAGTGTACCCCTCTATCTCTCTGAATGTAGTTTCTTCTTTAATAATGTGTTATAAGGCCAGTGTACCCCTCTATCTCTCTGAATGTAGTTTATCCTATAATACTGTGTTATAAGGCCAGTTTACCCCTCTATCTCTCTGAATGTAGTTTCTCCTATAATAATGTGTTATAAGGCCAGTGTACCCCTCTATCTCTCTGAATGTAGTTTCTCCTATAATAATGTGTTATAAGGCCAGTGTACCCCTCTATCTCTCTGAATGTAGTTTATCCTATAATAATGTGTTATAAGGCCAGTGTACCCCTCTATCTCTCTGAATGTAGTTTATCCTATAATAATGTGTTATAAGGCCAGTGTACCCTCTATCTCTCTGAATGTAGTTTCTCCTATAATACTGTGTTATAAGGCCAGTGTACCCCTCTATCTCTCTGAATGTAGTTTCTCCTATAATAATGTGTTATAAGGCCAGTGTACCCCTCTATCTCTCTGAATGTAGTTTCTTCTTTAATAATGTGTTATAAGGCCAGTGTACCCCTCTATCTCTCTGAATGTAGTTTCTCCTATAATACTATGTTATAAGGCCAGTTTACCCCTCTATCTCTCTGAATGTAGTTTCTCCTATAATAATGTGTTATAAGGCCAGTGTACCCCTCTATCTCTCTGAATGTAGTTTCTCCTATAATAATGTGTTATAAGGCCAGTGTACCCCTCTATCTCTCTGAATGTCGTTTCTCCTATAATAATGTGTTATAAGGCCAGTGTACCCCTCTATCTCTCTGACTGTAGTTTCTCCTATAATAATGTGTTATAAGGCCAGTGTACCCCTCTATCTCTCTGAATGTAGTTCCTCCTATAATAATGTGTTATAAGGCCAGTGTACCCCTCTATCTCTCTGAATGTCGTTTCTCCTATAATAATGTGTTATAAGGCCAGTGTACCCCTCTATCTCTCTGAATGTAGTTTCTCCTATAATAATGTGTTATAAGGCCAGTGTACCCCTCTATCTCTCTGAATGTAGTTTATCCTATAATAATATGTTATAAGGCCAGTGTACCCCTCTATCTCTCTGAATGTAGTTTCTCCTATAATAATGTGTTATAAGGCCAGTGTACCCCTCTATCTCTCTGAATATCGTTTCTCCGTTAATAGTGTGTTATAAGGCCAGTGTACCCTCTATCTCTCTGATCTCCTATAATGTGTTATAAGGCTGATATGTAGTTTATCCTATAATAATGTGTTATAAGCCAGTGCCTCTATCTCTCTGAATGTCGTTTCTCCTTAATAATATGTTATAAGGCCAGTGTTATAATGTCATTTTCTCCTATAATGCCAGTGTACCCCTCTATCTCTCTGAATGTAGTTTTCTCCTATAATAATGTGTTATAAGGCCAGTGTACCCCTCTATCTCTCTGAATGTATGTTATAAGGCGTTACTCCTATAATAGTGTGTTATAAGGCCAGTGTACCCCTCTATCTCTGACTGTAGTTTCTCCTATAATAATATGTTATAAGGCCAGTTACCCCTCTATCTCTCTGAATGTCGTTTCTCCTTACTAGTGTGTTATAATGTGTTATAAGGCCTATAATAATGTGTTATAAGGCCAGTGTACCCCTCTATCTCTGAATGTCTGAATAGTATAAGTTTCTATCCTATAATAATACTGTGTTATAAGGCCAGTGTACCCCTCTATCTCTCTGAATGTAGTTTCTCCTATAATAATGTTTATAAGGCCAGTGTACCCCTCTATCTCTCTGAATGTCGTTTCTCCTTTATAATGTGTTATAAGGCCAGTGTACCCCTCTATCTCTCTGAATGTAGTTTCTCCTATAATAATGTGTTATAAGGCCCGTGTACCTCTATCTCTCTGAGATACTTAGTTTATCCTATAATAATATGTTATAAGGCCAGTGTACCCCTCTATCTCTCTGAATGTCGTTTCTCCGTTAATAGTGTGTTATAAGGCCAGTGTACCCCTCTATCTCTCTGAATGTAGTTTCTCCTATAATATGTGTTATAAGGCCAGTGTACCCCTCTATCTCTCTGAATCTAGTTTCTCCT
>NW_027002976.1:0-5820 GCF_036934945.1 Oncorhynchus masou masou | reverse complement strand
GAACCGTAGCCCTAATGCTGCTGGGCCTCAGACCATAGAACCGTCAGCCCTAATGCTGCTGGGCCTCAGACCATAGAACTGTAGCCCTAATGCTGCTGGGCCTCAGACCATAGAACTGTAGCCCTAATGCTGCTGGGCCTCAGACCATAGAACCGTAGCCCTAATGCTGCTGGGCCTCAGACCATAGAACCGTAGCCCTAATGATGTTGCTCCTCAAACCATAGAACCGTAGCCCTAATGCTGCTGGGCCTCAGACCATAGAACTGTAGCCCTAATGCTGCTGGGCCTCAGACCATAGAACCGTAGCCCTAATGCTGCTGGGCTTCAGACCATAGAACCGTAGCCCTGATGCTGCTGGGCCTCAGACCATAGAACCGTAGCCCTGATGCTGCTGGACTTCTGTACCCTGCTCTAGCCTCCACTGAACGTACAGTAGGTCTACTACTTTCAAATACTGATCCCACAATTGGAATGGAATAGGAATAGGCACAAAGAAAATGCCATCCTATAATGCCAAAGCAATTACACTGAAATAACATCTATGTAGGAAATGTTATTTCACAAGAGACTACCAATCAAAATATGTTTTCAACAAATAGTCCGTTTTCAGCTATGTCTGTGTAGTGCAGAGAAACGTAGTGATAGAGTGACATGTTGCCGTGGTGTGATCCTCTCAGGCAGTAGAGTACGGAAGGTGGGATCTGGGATAGGGAGAGGGTGAGCTGACCTTGTTTACATTGCTGAGTCTAGTAGATGATAAAGCCAGTCATTTTCCACTGCTTGTGGCCTTACTGCGTCTCCACATGTTACATCCTATGTTATGTTTATCTAAAATGGATATCATTCTGAAATGCATATCATTCTGAAATACATATCATTCTGAAATGAATATCATTCTGAAATGGAGAAATGGACATCTTTCTGAAATGGATATCACTCTGAAATGCATATCATTCTGAAATGCATATCATTCTGAAATGGATATCATTATGAAATGGACATCTTTCTGAAATGGATATCATTCTGAAATGCATATCATTCTGAAATGCATATCATTCTGAAATGGAGAAATGGACATCTTTCTGAAATGGATATCATTCTGAAATGCATATCATTCTGAAATGCATATCATTCTGAAATGGAGAAATTGACATCTTTCTGAAATGGATATCATTCTGAAATGGAGAAATGGACATCTTTCTGAAATGGATATCATTCTGAAATGCATATCATTCTGAAATGGATATCATCTTGAAATGCATATCATTCTGAAATGGATATCATTCTGAAATGGATATCATTCTGAAATGGATATCATCTTGAAATGCATATCATTCTGAAATGGATATCATTCTGAAATGGATATCATCTTGAAATGCATATCATTCTGAAATGGATATCATTCTGAAATGGATATCATTCTGAAATGGATATCATCTTGAAATGCATATCATTCTGAAATGGATATCATCTTGAAATGCATATCATTCTGAAATGGATATCATCTTGAAATGCATATCATTCTGAAATGGATATCATTCTGAAATGCATATCATTCTGAAATGGATATCATTCTGAAATGCATATCATTCTGAAATGCATATCATTCTGAAATGGAGAAATGGACATCTTTCTGAAATGGATATCATTCTGAAATGGATATCATTCTGAAATGCATATCATTCTGAAATGGATATCATCTTGAAATGCATATCATTCTGAAATGCATATCATTCTGAAATGGATATCATTCTGAAATGGATATCATTCTGAAATGCATATCATTCTGAAATGGAGAAATGGTTATCTTTCTGAAATGGATATCATTCTGAAATGCATATCATTTTGAAATGGATATCATTCTGAAATGCATATCATTCTGAAATGGATATCATTCTGAAATGCTTATCATTCTGAAATACATATAATTCTGAAATGGATATCATTCTGAAATGGATATCATTCTGAAATGACATCATACTTGGTCTTTCACTGGCTGGCGTTCACTTCTGTCCTGCATGGCGGCAAGACTCAAGGACTATCAGCAGCCATGTCACACATACTGTCTACTACAGAACAAATTGGGCCTACATTCAATGGGTAGTAGAACAGTCATTTGTGTAAATTGTAACACCACACTATAAGGTGTAGGGCCTATTCAGAAAATATTATTCTTTGGGAACTTTACATCAGCCTAAATAACAGGTGGCAAATTAACCACGGGGTGAAGATTTATGAGTTACCTCCCATGTGTGCTAATTTAGAGAACCATGACTGATCTGTCCCAGCAGTACTGGGAAGAAGGCAGAGAGAGGGCTGAGGGGGAGAGAGGGCTGAGGGGGAGAGGGCTGAAGGGGAGGGGCTGAGGAAGAGAGGGCTGAGGGGCTGAGGGAGAGAGGGCAGAGAGAGAGGACTGAGGGGGAGAGGGCTGAGGGAAAGAGGGCTGAGGGAGAGAGGGCTAAGAGGGAGAGGGTTGAGAGAGAAAGGGTTGATAGAGAGGGCTGAGGGGGAGAAGGCTGAGGGAGAGAGGGCTGAGGGGAGATGGCTGAGAGGGAGAGGGCTGAGAGAGAGGGCTGAGGGGGAGAGGGCTGAGAGAGAGAGGGCTGGGAGAGAGAGGGCTGAGGGAGAGAGGGCTGGGAGAGAGAGGGCTGAGGGAGAGAGAGGGCTGGGAGAGAGAGGGCTGGGAGAGAGGGCTGAGAGAGAGAGGTCTGAGGGAGAGAGGGCTGAGAGAGAGAGGGCTGAGAGAGAGAGGGCTGAGAGAGAGAGGTCTGAGAGAGAGAGGGCTGAGAGAGAGAGGTCTGAGGGAGAGAGAGGGCTGAGGGAGAGAGGGCTGGGAGAGAGAGGGCTGAGAGAGAGAGGTCTGAGGGAGAGAGGGCTGGGAGAGAGAGGGCTGAGGGAGAGAGGGCTGAGAGAGAGAGGGATGAGAGAGAGAGGTCTGAGGGAGAGAGGGCTGGGAGAGAGAGGGCTGAGGGGAGAGGGCTGGGAGAGAGAGGGCTGAGGGAGAGAGGGCTGGGAGAGAGAGGGCTGAGGGAGAGAGGGCTGGGAGAGAGGGCTGGGAGAGAGAGGGCTGAGAGAGAGAGGGCTGGGAGAGAGAGGGCTGAGGGAGAGAGGGCTGGGAGAGAGGGCTGAGGGAGAGAGGGCTGGGAGAGAGAGGCTGGGAGAGAGAGGCTGAGAGAGAGGCTGGGAGAGAGAGGGCTGAGGAGAGAGAGGGCTGGGAGAGAGGGCTGGGAGAGAGAGGGCTGGAGAGAGAGGGCTGAGAGAGAGAGGGCTGAGAGAGAGAGGGCTGGGAGAGAGAGGCTGGGAGAGAGGGCTGGGAGAGAGGGCTGGGAGAGAGGGCTGGGAGAGAGAGGGCTGAGGGTAGAGGCTGGGAGAGAGGGCTGGGAGAGAGAGGGCTGGGAGAGAGGGCTGGGAGAGAGGGCTGGGAGAGAGAGGGCTGGGAGAGAGGGCTGGGAGAGAGAGGGCTGAGAGAGAGAGGGCTGGGAGAGAGAGGGCTGAGGGAGAGAGGGCTGGGAGAGAGGGCTGGGAGAGAGAGGGCTGAGAGAGAGAGGGCTGGGAGAGAGAGGGCTGGGAGAGAGAGGGCTGAGAGAGAGAGGTCTGAGGGAGAGAGGGCTGAGAGAGAGAGGTCTGAGGGAGAGAGGGCTGGGAGAGAGAGGGCTGAGGGGTAGAGGGCAGAGAGAGAGAGGGCTGAGGGGGAGAAGGCTGCGGGAGAGAGGGCTGAGGGGGAGATGGCTGAGGGGGAGAGGGCTGAGAGAGAGGGCTGAGGGGAGAGGGCTGAGAGTGAACTGGGTTAAGGGTAGAGGGCTGAGAAGGAGGGCTAGAAGAGAGAGAACGGACTGGGACAGACAGACAGTCTGTCTCTCTGACTGACCAGACACAAGTCTTCATTCACTGCGCCCACTAAAACAGCAGTTTGGGTTGGTAGGCTGAGCTTTAAACATGAGTGGGAAACGAGAAGCAGCTGGTCTCCTGTCCTCCCAGCTCGACCTGCTTGTCTGTCTGTCTGTCTGTCTGTCTGTCTGTCTGTCTGTCTGTCTGTCTGTCTGTCGGTCTGTCACATCCACCTCCAGAGTAGTGTCTGTCTGTCTGTCTGTCTGTCTGTCTGTCTGTCTGTCTGTCTGTCTGTCTGTCTGTCTGTCTGTCTGTCTGTCTGTCACTTGCTGTGTGTGTGTGACAGAGAGAGAGGGTTCTGTGCTTCATGGTAGAACTGATGCCCACACGCTCCACAAAGGTGGGTCTGTGAGTGACTGCTATTTTCATTACCTTACATCAGACAGACACAGACAGACAGAGGGTTGAAATAGTCCATTGTCCTTACTCCTGACCTAAGCGACCTAAGTCAAGTGATATACTTTGTAGATGTCTCCATTGACCGAAGTCTCCCACACTGATCATCAGTCAAGTATTTGGAGACAAACTGTTAAAGCTGCCACCAACTGAGCACTACAGCCATTTCTGTTAGCTTTTAAGCCTAGCCTTGGTACTTTATAAACAATGTAGCCACCAAGTCTCAGCACTTTATCAGCCCAGTGCATATCAAAACCAGAAGCATAGCAGGACCATTCTCTCTGCGCCAGACAATCTTGGAACATTCCAAGGTGTTTGGTAGCACAGTATGTGCCATTCAAGGCCATCAATGCATTTGATTATTCTCTGGTTTGTTTATATGATGTTCTGTCTGCAATGTAATAAATAGTGTATTTCTCCTCCTGGACCCATTGATGTATAACTGTAAAATAATAGTGCTATAACATGGAATGGGTTGGCTGATTACCCATAATTACCACATTGGGTGTAGATCATTAGCAGCCACATAGCACCTGGAAGGAGCACACCAAATGATGCTCAGTTTTATCACAGGTATCTTTTATATGAGGGGAAATCTAGTTACAGTAAACAGAGAGGGGCAGAGGTTTTACAGACAGAGATGAATTAACCCCTTCTTCAGTAAACAGAGAGGGGCAGAGGTTTTACAGACAGAGATGAATTAACCCCTTCTTCAGTAAACAGAGAGGGGCAGAGGTTTTACAGACAGAGATGAATTAACCCCCTTTCTTCAGTAAACAGAGAGGGGGCAGAGGTTTTACATAGAGATGAATTAACCCTTCTTCAGTAAACAGGAGAGGGGCAGAGAGGCTTTACAGACAGAGATTAATTAACACCTTCTTTCAGTAAACAGCAGAGGGGCAGAGGTTTTACAGACAGAGATGAATTAACCCCCCTTCTTCTCAGGAAACAGAGAGGGGCAGAGGTTTTTACAGACAGAGATGAGTTAAACCCTTCTTCAGTAAACAGAGAGGGGCAGAGGTTTTACAGACAGAGATGAATTAACCCCTTCTTCAGTAAACAGAGAGGGGCAGAGGTTTTACAGACAGAGATTAATTAACACCTTCTTCAGTAAACAGAGAGGGGCAGAGGTTTTACAGACAGAGATGAATTAACCCCTTCTTCAGTAAACAGAGGAGGGCCGCAGAGGTTTTACAGACAGTGATTAATTAACACCTTCTTCAGTAAACAGAGAGGGCAGAGGTTTTACAGACAGAGATGAATTAACCCCTTCTTCAGTAAACAGAGAGGGGCAGAGGTTTTACAGACAGAGATGAATTAACCCCTTCTTCAGTAAACAGAGAGGGGCAGAGGTTTTACAGACAGAGATTAATTAACCCCTTCTTCAGTAAACAGAGAGGGGCAGAGGTTTTACAGACAGAGATGAATTAACACCCTTCTTCAGTAAACAGAGAGGGGCAGAGGTTTTACAGACAGAGATGAATTAACACCTTCTTCAGTAAACAGAGAGGGGCAGAGGTTTTACAGACAGAGATG
>NW_027002975.1:0-5821 GCF_036934945.1 Oncorhynchus masou masou | reverse complement strand
GCAGTATATTGGGGAGGGGCCAGGTAGAATTCCATGCTGTATGATGGGGAGGGCCAGGTAGAATCTGCTGCATATTGGGGAGGGGCCAGGTAGAATCTGCATGTATATTGGGGAGAGGCCAGGTAGAATCTGCAGTGATACTGTGGGGGAGGGCCAAGGTAGAATCTGCTGTATAGTCGGGGAGGGCCAGGTAAAATCTGCAAAGTAGTAATGGGGTGGGGCCAGGTAGAATCTGCAGCATATTGGGGTGTGGGGCCAGGTAGAATCTGCAGCATATTGGGGAGGGGCCAGGAGGAATCTGCGGCATGTTGGGGAGGGGCCGGGGAGAATCCTGCAGTATGTTAGGGGAGGGGGCCAGGTAGAATCTGGCAGTATATTGGGGAGGAGCCAGGTAGGAATCTGCAGTATATTGGGGAGAGGCCAGGTAGAATCTGCAGTATGTTGGGGAGGGGCCAGGTAGAATCTGCAGTATATTGGGGAGGGGCCAGGTAGAATCTGCTGTATATTGGGGAGGGGCCAGGTAGAATCTGCAGTATATTGGGGAGGGGGCCAGGTAGAATCTGCAGTATATTGGGGAGGGGCCAGGTAGAATCTGCAGTATATTGGGGAGGGGCCAGGTAGAATCTGCAGTATATTGGGGAGGGGCCGGGGAGAATCTGCAGTATATTGGGGAGGGGCCAGGTAGAATCTGCAGTATATTGGGGAGGGGCCAGGTAGAATCTGCAGTATATTGGGGAGGGGCCAGGTCAGAATCTGCAGTATATTGGGGCAGGGCCAGGTAGAATCTGCAGTATATTGGGGTGGGGCCAGGTAGAATCTGCAGTATATTGGGGAGGGGCCAGGTAGAATCTGCTGTATATTGGGGTGGGGCCAGGTAGAATGTGTTGTTTTTTGGTTACTCACTCTTTAGTTTGGAGCGAACTTTATTGGCCAACTTCTTAATGTCCGTCATCAGAACTTCCAGGTCCCCCTTCGTCTCTGAGGAGAGAGAGAATAGAGGACATGAGAAGAGAGGAGAAGAGGACACGAGAAGGGAGGAGATATGACATGAGAAAAGAAATGACAGGAGAGGAGAGAGGACACGAGGAGAGAGGACACGAGGGGAGAGGACACGAGAAGAGGACACGAGAAGAGAGGACATGAGGAGAAAGGACATGAGGAGAAAGGACATGAGAAGGGAAGACATGAGAAGAGAGGACATGAGAAGAGAGGACGTGAGAAGAGAGGACGTGAGAAGAGAAGACATGAGAAGAGAGGATGTGAGAAGAAGACATGAGAAGAATGAGTGACATGAGCTTTTACGTGGATATTATTACATGATAATACATTACAATCAGACATTCTGAATCAATGAATGAGAGAAACGACATTCTTAATGAGGAAATGAGAGGAAAAGAAGGGTAATAATGGAGGAAAGTGGAGGAGAGGAGAGGAAGGGGGAGGAAAGTGGAGGGAGAGGAGAGGAGAGGAAGGGGGAGGAAAGTGGAGGAGAGGAGAGGAGAGGAAGGGGGAGGAAAGTGGGAGGAGAGGAAGGGGGAGGAAAGTGGAGGAGAGAGGAAGGGGGGAAAGTGGAGGAGAGGAGCGGAAGGGGAGGAAAGGGGAGGAGAGGAGGGGGGAGGAAAGGGAGGAGAGGAAGGGGAGGAAAGGGAGGAGAGGAAGGAAAGGGGAGGAGAGGAAGGGGAGGAAAGGGGAGGAGAGGAGAGGAAGGGGGGAGGAGAGGAGAGGAAGGGGGAGGAAAGTGGAGGAGAGGAGAGGAGGAGAGGAAGGGGGAGGAAAGGGAAGGGGAGGAAAGGGGAGGGAGAGGAGAGGAAGGGGGAGGAGAGGGGAGGAGAGGAGGAGAGGAAGGGGAGAGGAGGAGGGAGAGGAAGGGGAGGAGGAGGGAGGAGAGGAGAGGAGAGGGAAGGAGGGAGGAAGAGGGGAGGAGAGGAGAGGAGAGGAAAGGGGGAGGAAGAGGAGGAGGGGAGGGAGGGAGAGGAGAGGGAAGGGGGAGGAAAGGGGGAGGAGAGGGAGAGGAAGGGGGGAGGAAAGGGGAGGAGAGGGAGAGGGAAGGGGGAGGAAAGGGAGGAGAGAGAGGGAGAGGGAAGGGGGAGGAAAGGGGAGGAGAGGGAGAGGAGAGGAAGGGGGAGGAAAGTGGAGGAGAGGATGGGGGAGGAGAGGATGGTGGAGAAGAGGAGAGGAAGGAGATAGAGGAAGAGAGAAAAGGGATAGAGGAAGAGAGAAAAGGGATAGAAGAAGAGAGGAAGGGGATAGAGGAAGAGAGGAAGAGATGAGGAAAGTGGAGGATAGGAGAGGAGAGGAAGGGGGAGGAAAGTGGAGGAGAGGATGGTGGAGAAGAGGAGAAAAGGAGATAGAGGAAGAGAGAAAGGGGAAGAGAGGAGAGAGAGAAGAGGAAAGTGGAGGAGAGGAGCGTGGAGAAGAGAGAGGAAGGAGATAGAGGAAGAGAGAAAGGGGATAGAGGAAGAGAGGAAGAGAAGAGGAAAGTGGAGGAGAGGAGCGTGGAGAAGAGGAGAGGAAGGAGATAGAGGAAGAGAGGAAGGGGATAGAGGAAGAGAAGAGGAAAGTGGAGGAGAGGGAGGGTGGAGAAGAGGAGTGGAAGGAGATAGAGGAAGAGAGGGAAGGAGATAGAGGAAGAGAGAAAGGAGGAGGAAGAGAGGAAGAGAAGAGGAAGAGGGAGAGGAGAGGAGCGTGGAGAAGAGGAGAGGAAGGAGATAGAGGAAGAGAGGAAGGGATAGAGGAAGAGAAGAGAAAGTGGAGGAGAGGAGGTGGAGAAGAGGAGGAAGGAGATAGAGGAAGAGAGGAAGGAGATAGAGGAAGAGAGAAAGGGATAGAGGAAGAGGAAGAGAAGAGAGAGAGAGGAAGGGGGAGGAAAGTGGAGGAGAGGAAGGGGGAGGAAAGTGGAGGAGAGGACGGTGGAGAAGAGGAGAGGAAGGAGATAGAGGGAAGAGAGAAAGGGGATAGAGGAAGAGAGGAAGAGAAGAGGAAAGTGGAGGAGAGGAGACGTGGAGAAGAGGGAGAGGAAGGAGATAGAGGAAGAGAGGAAGGGGATAGAGGAAGAGAAAGAGGAAAGTGGAGGAGAGGAGGGTGGAGAAGAGGAGTGGAAGGAGATAGAGGAAGAGAGGAAGGAGATAGAGGAAGAGAGGAAGGGGATAGAGGGAAGAGAAGAGGAAAGTGGAGGAGAGGAGGGTGGAGAAGAGGAGTGGAAGGAGATAGAGGAAGAGAGGAAGGGGATAGAGGAAGAGAGGAAGAGAAGAGGAAAGTGGAGGAGAGGATGGTGGAGAAGAGGAAAATGTTTCCACTACTCCAGAGTCTGGGTTTGCTCCTCCAAAATCTCCCCCAAAATAAAATAAATACAATATAAATATAGGACAAAACACACATCACAACAACAGAGACAACACTACATAAAGAGAGACCTAAAGACAACAACATAGCAAAGCAGCAACACATGACAACACAGCATGGTAAGAGCATCCTGACTGGTTGCATCACTGCCTGGTATGGCAACTGCTCGACCTCCGACCGCAAGGCACTACAGAGGGTAGTGCGAACGGCTCCATCACTGGGGGGTACAGAGGAGTACAGAGTGCAGTGATGTGTCCTATGAGGAACATTGGTAAAATGGTAAATCTAGCTGCTCAAGAGCACCCTTACATGCCAATCTATACATTATGTCTCTGTAATCTAGCATGGGTAGGATGGTCATCTGAATCAGAGTTAGTTTTGCAGCTGGGGTGAAAGTGGAGCGATTACGATAGAGGAAACCAAGTCTAGATTTAACTTTAGCCTGCAGCTTTGATATGTGCTGAGAGAAGGACAGTGCACCGTCTAGCCATACTCCCAAGTACTTGTATGAGGTGACTACCTCAAGCTCTAAACGCTCAGAGGTAGTAGTCACACCTGTGGAAAGAGGGGCATGCTTCTTACCAAACCACATGACCTTTGTTTCGGAGCTGTTCAGAACAAGGTTATGGGCAGAGAAAGTTTGTTGGACACTAAAAAAGCTTTGTTGCAGAGCATTTTACACAAAATCTGGGGAGGGGCCAACTGAGTATAAAACTGTATAATCTGCATATAAATGGATGAGAGAGCTTCCTACTGCCTGCGCTATGTTGGATCGAGCCTTAAGGTACTCCCTTGGTGACAGGCAGTGGCTGAGACAGCAGATGTTCTGACTTTATACGCTGCGCTCTTTGAGAGAGGTAGTTAGCAAACCAGGCCAAAGACCTCTCAGAGACACCAATACTCCTTAGCCAGGACCACAAGAATGGAATGGTCTACTGTATCAAAAGCTTTGGCCAAGGCAATAAAAATAGCAGCACACTATTGGTTAGAATCAAGGGCAATGGTGACGTCACTGAGGACCTTTTTTAAGGTTGCAGTGACACATCCATAACCTGAGCGGAAACCAGATTGCATACCAGAGAGAATACTATAGACATCAAGAAAGCCAGTCAGTTGATCATTGACAAGTTTTTCCAACACTTTTGATTTAGAGAGTACCATCGCTTTAGGACTTGGTAAGGTGGTTTAAGCATTTTCCAGTTTAGGCCACCAAGCAGGACAATTCAGACTTGGTGTAAGGGGCCAGGAGAGAGCTTAGGGCAAGTAGGGTACAGGCCGGTGCTGATGGAGGACGATAGCACCCAGAAACAGTCAACAAAGAGCTATTTGAAAAGTTTAATGCTTAAAACCAGCAAATCAAATTGTTTGGGGACAGACTTGGTGGAGACAACCAAGCACTGAAGGTGATCCTTGGTAAAGATTGCCACTCCCCCACCTTTGGAAGATCTGTCTTGCCGAAAAAGGTTATAACCAGAAAGGTTAACATCAGTATTCTTAACCATGTCTCAGTAATGACCAACACATCTTGATTGAAGTTGTGAACCCAAACTTTCAATTGATCCATTTTAGGTAATAATTGATCCCTTTTAGGCCTCTAGTGTTAACGTGCAGAAAACCCAGGCATTTACCGAGAGCAGAAATCAGTGAAGCAGATATCAGAGCACAAGTCAGAATTGGGGCTAGCAACAGTAGATGGGCCAGGGTGTACATGCACATTTCCAGATATCGTCAACAGTAATACAATCAAGGCACGGCATAGCACAGGGAGAGCTCTGCAGTGCTGATTTATGACATCTGAATGTGCATAAGATGGCAACAAGATCCTATTGTACAGCAATTTCATCAGGAAACATGAATACAAAGCTGGCGAGAGGTGGTTAGAATAGGATGGGAGGCCAAAAGTCTGTGCAACCAATAGAAAGCTCCAGAGTGTGGGAGCAAACATAGTCTGTCCCACGTTTGGGTAAAGAAAGTTTGTAGTCAACAAAGTATGCAGGAGTCATGAGGCAAATAGCAAAATGCACAAGAAAAAATATATATAACGACTAGCCAAGTTCAGAGTCACTGCCCCAACAGTGCCTGTGTGCTGGAGGTGAGTGAAAGCTCCGGTAGAGAGGGGGGAGTGTGGTGGGGAGGTAGCTGTACCAGACAGGGGGATGACAGGCCAGGGAGAGAGGGGGAGTGTGGTGGAGGTAGCTGTACCAGACAGGGGGAGACAGGCCGGGGGAGAGGGGGAGTGGTGGGGGTAGCTGTACAGACAGGGGAGACAGGCCGGGAGAGAGGGGGAGTGTGGTGGGGTACCTGTACAGGACAGGGGGAGACAGGCCAGGGAGAGAGGGGGAGTGTGGTGGGGGTACCTGTACCAGACAGGGGGAGACAGGCCAGGGAGAGAGGGGGAGTGTGGTGGGGGGTATCTGTACCAGACAGGGGAAGACAGGCCAGGGGAGAGAGGGGGTGTGGTGGGGGTACATGTACCAGA
>NW_027002974.1:0-5821 GCF_036934945.1 Oncorhynchus masou masou | reverse complement strand
ATGAAAATCGCAAATTAAATGAAATAAATATATTCAAACACAAGCTTAGCCTTTTGTTAACAACACTGTCATCTCAGATTTTCAAAATATGTGTTACAGCCAACGCTAGACAAGCATTTGTGTAAGTTTAGCATGGCATAATGCTATGCTAGGCTGTAGCTGGCAGCAGGCACCATTTTCACAAAAACAAGAAAAGCATTCAGATAAAATAATTTACCTTTGAAGATCTTCAGATGTTTTCAATGAGGAGACTCTCAGTTAGATAGCAAGTGTTCATTTTTTCCCAAAATATTATTTGTGTAGGAGAAATCGCTCCGTTTTGTTCATCACTTTTGGCTAAGAAAAAAACGAAAATTCATTCACTACAATGCCGAACCTCTTTCCAAATTAACTCCATAATATCGACAGAAACATGGCAAATGTTGTTTAGAATCATCCTCAAGGTGTTTTTCACATATCTATTCGATGATAAATAATTTGTGGCAGTTGGGTTTCTCCTCAGTAGCAAACTGAAAAGTACTGCAGCTGGAGATTACGCAATAATTGCAACGGAGGACACCAAGCGACCACCTGGTAAATGTAGTTTCTTATGGTCAATCTTCCAATGATATGCCTACAAATACGTCACAATACTGCCGACACCTTGGGGAAAACATGGAAAACGTAAGCTGACTCCGAGCTCCTCCACAGCCATATTAGGAGTCATTGCCATGAGGCGGTTTCAAAAAATGCGGCACTTCCTGATTGGATTTTTATCTGGGTTTTTTCTGTAACATCAGTTCTTTGGCACTCACAGACAATATCTTTGCAGTTTTGGAAACGCTCAGTGTTTTCTATCCAAAGCTGTCAATTATATGCATAGTCGAGCATCTTTTTGTGACAAAATATCTTGTTTAAAACGGGAACGTTTTTCATCCAAAAATTAAAATAGCGCCCCCTATATCCAACTGGTTAAGAGATAATATTTTCTTGTGAGGAATTCTAGGTCAGGGGAACAAAAGGACTTGAGTTCTTATACAGTGGGGCAAAAAAGTATTTAGTCAGCCACCAATTGTGCAAGTTCTCCCACTTAAAAAGATGAGAGAGGCCTGTAATTTTCATCATAGGTACACTTCAACTATGACAGACAAAATGAGAAAAAAAAATCTGAAAATCACATTGTAGGATTGTAGGACCCTATCAAACTGTCCTACGCTTCTATTCAGTCACAGCCTCCCAAGAGGCAGACAGTTCCAGGGATGAGAAGGTGACCCTATCAAACTGTCCTACGCTCTATTCAGTCACAGCCTCCCTAGAGGTAGACAGTTCCAGGGATGAGAAGGTGACCCTATCAAACTGTCCTACGCTCTATTCAGTCACAGCCTCCCTAGAGGTAGACAGTTCCAGGGATGAGAAGGTGACCCTATCAAACTGTCCTACGCCTATTCAGTCACAGCCTCCCTAGAGGTAGACAGTTCCAGGGATGAGAAGGTGACCCTATCAAACTGTCCTTCAGTCACAGCCTCCCTAGAGGTAGACAGTTCCAGGGATGAGAAGGTGACCCTATCAAACTGTCCTACGCTCTATTCAGTCACAGCCTCCCTAGAGGCAGACAGTTCCAGGGATGAGAAGGTGACCCTATCAAACTGTCCTACGCTCTATTCAGTCACAGCCTCCCTAGAGGCAGACAGTTCCAGGGATGAGAAGGTGACCCTATCAAACTGTCCTACGCTCTATTCAGTCACAGCCTCCCTAGAGGCAGACAGTTCCAGGGATGAGAAGGTGACCCTATCAAACTGTCCTACGCTCTATTCAGTCACAGCCTCCCTAGAGGTAGACAGTTCCAGGGATGAGAAGGTGACCCTATCAAACTGTCCTACGCTCTATTCAGTCACAGCCTCCCTAGAGGCAGACAGTTCCAGGGATGAGAAGGTGACCCTATCAAACTGTCCTACGCTCTATTCAGTCACAGCCTCCCTAGAGGTAGACAGTTCCAGGGATGAGAAGGTGACCCTATCAAACTGTCCTACGCTCTATTCAGTCACAGCCTCCTAGAGGCAGACAGGTTCCAGGGATGAGAAGGTGACCCCATCAAACTGTCCTACGCTCTATTCAGTCACAGCCTCCTAGAGGTAGACAGTTCCAGGGATGAGAAGGTGACCCTATCAAACTGTCCTACGCTCTATTCAGTCACAGCCTCCTAGAGGTAGACAGTTCCAGGGATGAGAAGGTGACCCTATCAAACTGTCCTACGCTCTATTCAGTCACAGCCTCCCTAGAGGTAGACAGTTCCAGGGATGAGAAGGTGACCCTATCAAACTGTCCTTCAGTCACAGCCTCCCTAGAGGTAGACAGTTCCAGGGATGAGAAGTCTACTTCTAGGAGTCTCTCCTTCCTCTCTACACTCTATTTTTGTCCTACTAGTCTTTTAGGGGCATGAATGTAGGGAGACTGTTGAAAGTGGACATAGGGGTTAATACTTGGCTGTAAGCAGTACTCACTGGGGATTGTGAATGTATTGTGTACTGTAGCCTGTGCCTTATACATGCTAAAACCAGTGGAAATTACATTTTCTTCCCAACTGTCCGCTCTTTGGGCGATTCTCTGCGTTCATACCAATCTAAGAATTCAACCGACCTTCTCTACGCTTGCAGTACAGTATCTCATAAAATGAGGTAAACTTGTACAATTCAAAGTTTTTCCCTCAGAGGTGACCCACATCTCCAGCTAGGAAGGTTGGAAGTCAGAATGACATTGGACAGAGACGTGGAGAATTGATAAAGAGATAGACAGGTTGGTAATGTAGTCTCCCTACTGCATGAAGATATCAAATCTGATGTCATTCCATGTGCTTATCAAACAGAGATGTGGAATACATAATGTGTGAGACATGTCATTATATGGACACAGTTAATGTGGTTATATCACCATAGTTTGACCACAGAGGTTTATGTTGGGAGACATGACATACGTATTTCTATCAAAGATGACAGCGGAATCCACCATCTTCAGACAAGAGCAGCCCTTTCTATGTCACTTCCTGTAATAGCAGTCTGCTTCCCAGATGTAACCTCATTTCCTTTATAATGCTCTACTTTTGACCAGAGCCCTATGGGCCTTGATCAAAAGCGATGCACTATAAAGGGAATAGAGCCCTATGGGCCTTGATCAAAAGCGATGCACTATAAAGGGAATAGAGCCCTATGGGCCTTGATCAAAAGCGATGCACTATAAAGGGAATAGAGCCCTATGGGCCTTGATCAAAAGCGATGCACTATAAAGGGGAATAGAGCCCTATGGGCCTTGGATCAAAAGCGATGCACTATAAAGGGAATAGAGCCCTATGGGCCTTGATCAAAAGCGATGCACTATAAAGGGAATAGAGCCCTATGGGCCTTGATCAAAAGCTGATGCACTATAAAGGGAACAGAGTCCCCTATGGGCCTTGGACTGTGCCATGCACTATAAAGGGAATAGAGCCCTATGGGCCTTGATCAAAGCTATGCATTATAAGGGGAATAGAGCCCTATGGGCCTTGATCAAAAGCGATGCACTATAAAGGGAATAGAGCCCTATGGGCCTTGATCAAAAGCGATGCACTATAAAGGGAATAGAGCCCTATGGGCCTTGATCAAAAGCGATGCACTATAAAGGGAATAGAGCCCTATGGGCCTTGATCAAAAGCGATGCACTATAAAGGGAATAGAGCCCTATGGGCCTTGATCAAAAGCGATGCACTATAAAGGGAATAGAGCCCTATGGGCCTTGATCAAAAGCGATGCACTATAAAGGGAATAGAGCCCTAGTCTCTCTAATTCTCTCCTTCTCTCTCCCGGAGGACCTGAGCTCCTAGGACCATGCCCCAGGACCACCTGACATGATGACTCCTTGCTGTCCCCAGTCCACCTGGCCGCAGGCTGCTGCTCCAGTTTCAACTGAACCGCGGCCCTAGGACCATGCCCCAGGACTACTTGACATGATGACTCCTTGCTGTCCCCAGTCCACCTGGCCGTGCTGCTGCTCCAGATTTCAACTGTTCTGCCTTATTATTATTCCGACCATGCTGGTCATTTATGAACATTTGAACATCTTGGCCATGTTCTGTTATAATCTCTACCCGGCACAGCCAGAAGAGGACTGGCCACCCCACATAGCCTGGTTCCTCTCAGGTTTCTTCCCAGGTTTTGGCTTTTCTAGGGAGTTTTTTCCTAGCCACCGTGCTTCTACACCTGCATTGCTTGCTGTTTGCGGTTTTAGGCTGGGTTTCTGTACAGCACTTTGAGATATCAGCTGATGCGACGAAGGGCTATATAAATAAATTTGATTTGTGGGCCTTGATCAAGCATGCACTATAAAGGGAATAGAGCCCTATGGGCCTTGATCAAAAGCGATGCACTATAAAGGGAATAGAGCCCTATGGGCCTTGATCAAAAGCGATGCACCATAAAAAGGGAATAGAGCCCTATGGGCCTTGATCAAGCGCGATGCACTATAAAGGGAATAGAGCCCTATGGGCCTTGATCAAAAGCGATGCACTATAAAGGGAATAGAGCCCTATGGGCCTTGGATCAAAAGCGATGCACTATAAAGTGGAATAGAGCCCTATGGGCCTTGATCAAAAGCGATGCACTATAAAGGGAATAGAGCCCTATGGGCCTTGATCAAAAGCTTGATGCACCTATAAAGGGAATAGAGCCCTATGGGCCTTGATCAAAAGCGATGCACTATAAAGGGAATAGAGCCCTATGGGCCTTGATCAAAAGCGATGCACTATAAAGGGAATAGAGCCCTATGGGCCTTGATCAAAAGCGATGCACTATAAAAGGGAATAGAGCCCTATGGGCCTTGATCAAAAGCGATGCACTATAAAGGGAATAGAGCCCTATGGGCCTTGATCAAAAGCGATGCACTATAAAGGGAATAGAGCCCTATGGGCCTTGATCAAAAGCGATGCACTATAAAGGGGAATAGAGCCCTATGGGCCTTGATCAAAAGCGATGCACTATAAAGGGAATAGAGCCCTATGGGCCTTGATCAAAAGCGATGCACTATAAAGGGAATAGAGCCCTATGGGCCTTGATCAAAAGCGATGCACTATAAAGGGAATAGAGCCCTATGGGCCTTGATCAAAAGCGATGCACTATAAAGGGGAATAGAGCCCTATGGGCCTTGATCAAAAGCTGATGCACTATAAAGGGAATAGAGTCCTATGGGCCTTGATCAAAAGCGATGCACTATAAAGGGGAATAGAGCCCTATGGGCCTTGATCAAAAGCTGATGCACTATAAAGTGGAATCAGAGCCCTATGGGCCTTGATCAAAAGCGATGCACTATAAAGGGAATAGAGCCCTATGGGCCTTGATCAAAAGCGATGCACTATAAAGGGAATAGAGCCCTATGGGCCTTGATCAAAAGCGATGCACTATAAAAGGGAATAGAGCCCTATGGGCCTTGATCAAAAGCGATGCACTATAAAGGAATAGAGCCCTATGGGCCTTGGATCAAAAGCGATGCACTATAAAGGGAATAGAGCCCTATGGGCCTTGATCAAAAGCGATGCACTATAAAGGGAATAGAGCCCTATGGGCCTTGATCAAAAGCGATGCACTATAAAGGGAATAGAGCCCTATGGGCCTTGATCAAAAGCGATGCACTATAGTAAGGGAATAGAGCCCTATGGGCCTTGATCAAAAGCGATGCACTATAAAAGGGAATAGAGCCCTATGGGCCTTGATCAAAAGCGATGCACTATAAAGGGAATAGAGCCCTATGGGCCTTGATCAAAAGCGATGCACTATAAAGGGGAATAGAGCCCTATGGGCCTTGATCAAAGCGATGCACT
>NW_027002973.1:0-5821 GCF_036934945.1 Oncorhynchus masou masou | reverse complement strand
CACTAACAGTTACAGGGGGTGATAGACACACTAACAGTTACAGAGGGGTGATAGACCACTAACAGTTACAGGGAGGTGATAGACACACCTAACAGTTACAGGGGTGATAGACCACTAACAGTTACAGGAATTGATAGACCACTAACAGTTACAGGAGGTGATAGAACACTAACAGTTACAGGGGTGATAAGACTGACTAGAACACTAACAGTTACAGGAGTGATAGACCGCACTAACAGTTACAGGGGTGATAGACCACTAACAGTTACAGGGGTGATAGACCACTAACAGTTACAGGAGGTACTAGACCGCACTAACAGTTACAGGAGGTGATAGACCACTAACAGTTACAGGGGTGATAGACCACACTAACAGTTACAGGGGGTGATAGACCACTAACAGTTACAGGGGTGATAGACTAACAGTTACCAGGGGTGATAGACCACTAACAGTTACAGGGGGTGATAGACCACTAACAGTTACAGGAGTTGATAGACCACACTAACAGTTACAGGGAGTGATAGACCGCACTAACAGTTACAGGGGTGATAGACCACTAACAGTTACAGGAGGTACTAGACAACTAACAGTTACAGGGGGTGATAGACCACTAACAGTTACAGGGGTGATAGACCACTAACAGTTACAGGGGTGATAGACCACTAACAGTTACTATAGACCACACTAACAGTTACAGGAGGTACTAGACCACTAACAGTTACAGGTACTAGAACACTAACAGTTACAGGGGTGATAGACTAGCTAACAGTTACGGGGGTGATGAGTTACACCACTAACAGTTACAGGGTGATAGACCACTAACAGTTTCAGGGGGTGATAGACCACTAACAGTTTCAGGGAGTGATAGACCACACTAACAGTTACAGGGGTACTAGAACACTAACAGTTACAGGGTGATAGACCACTAACAGTTACAAGTTACAGGTGATAGACCACTAGCAGTTACAGGGGTGATAAGACCACACTAACAGCTACAGGGGTGATGAGTCACTAACAGTTACGGGGGTGATGACCACTAACAGTTACAGGGAGTGATAGACCACTAACAGTTACAGGGGTGATGGACCACTAACAGTTACAGGGGGTGATA
This sequence comes from Oncorhynchus masou masou, assembly GCF_036934945.1. NCBI lineage: Eukaryota > Metazoa > Chordata > Actinopteri > Salmoniformes > Salmonidae > Oncorhynchus > Oncorhynchus masou. Next base: position 4,710 of record NW_027002973.1, on the reverse strand, counting down.
GACCACCACACTAGCAGTTACAGGGGGTGATAGACCACTAACAGTTACAGGGTGATAGACCCACTAACAGTTACAGGGGTACTAGACCACACTAACAGTTACAGGGTGATAGACCACTAACAGTTACAGGGGTGATAGACCACTAACAGTTACAGGGTACTAGAACCACTAACAGTTACAGGGTGATAGACCACTAACAGTTACAGGGGTGATAGACCACTAACAGTTACAGGGGTGATAGACCACTAACAGTTACAGGGGTGATAGACCAGCAGCTAACAGTTACAGGGGTGATAGACCACACTAACAGTTACAGGGGTGATAGACCACTAACAGTTACAGGGGGTGATAGACCACTAACAGTTACAGGGGTGATAGACCACTAACAGTTACGAGGGGGTGATAGACCACTAACAGTTACACAGGACCACACTAACAGTTACAGGGTGATAGACCACTAACAGTTACAGGGGGTGATAGACCACTAACTAACAGGGGGTTAGACCACTAACAGTTACAGGGGTGATAGACCACTAACAGTTACAGGAGTTGATAGACCACTAACAGTTACAGGGGTGATAGACCACTAACAGTTACAGGGTGATAGACCACACTAACAGTTACAGGGGTATAGACAACTAACAGTTACAGGGGTGATAGACCACTAACAGTTACAGGGGTGATAGACCACACTAACAGTTACAGGGGTGATAGACCACTAACAGTTACAGGGGTGATAGACCACTAGTTACGGGTGATAGACCACTAACAGTTACAGGGGTTATAGACCACTAACAGTTACAGGGGTGATAGACCACTAACAGTTACAGGGGTGATAGACCACTAACAGTTACAGGGTGATAGACCACACTAACAGTTACAGGGGGTGATAGACCACACTAACAGTTACAGGGTGATAGACCACACTAACAGTTACAGGGTGATAGACCACTAACAGTTACAGGGGTGATAGACCACTAACGTTACAGGGGGTGATAGACCACTAACAGTTACAGGGGTGATAGACCACTAACAGTTACAGGGGTGATAGACCACTAACAGTTACAGGGGGTGATAGACCACTAACAGTTACAGGGGTGATAGACCACTAACAGTTACAGGGGATGATAGACCACTAACAGTTACAGGGGGTGATAGACCACTAACAGTTACAGGGGTGATAGACCACTAACAGTTACAGGGGGTGATAGACCACACTAACAGTTACAGGGGTGATATACACTAACAGTTACAGGGGTGATAGACCACTAACAGTTACAGGGGGTTATAGACCACTAACAGTTACAGGGGTGATAGACCACACTAACAGTTACAGGGGGTGATAGACAACTAACAGTTACAGGGGTGATAGACCACTAACAGTTACAGGGGGTGATAGACCACACTAACAGTTACAGGGGGGTGATAGACCACCTAACAGTTACAGGGGTGATAGACCACTAACAGTTACAGGGGGTGATAGACCACTAACAGTTACAGGGGTGATAGACCACACTAACAGTTACAGGGGTGATAGACCACTAACAGTTACAGGGGGTGATAGACCACTAACAGTTACAGGGGGATGATAGACCACTAACAGTTACAGGGGATGATAGACCACTAACAGTTACAGGGGTGATAGACCACTAACAGTTACAGGGGGTGATAGACCACTAACAGTTACAGGGGTGATAGACCACTAACAGTTACAGGGTGATAGACCACACTAACAGTTACAGGGGGTGATAGACCACTAACAGTTACAGGGGGTGATAGACCACTAACAGTACGGGGGTGATAGACCACTAACAGTTACAGGGGTGATAGACCACTAACAGTTACAGGGGTGATAGACCACTAACAGTTACAGGGGGTGATAGACCACACTAACAGTTACAGGGGGTGATAGACCACACCTAACAGTTACAGGGGGATAGACCACTAACAGTTACAGGGGGTATAGACCACACTAGCAGTTACAGGGGGTGATAGACCACACTAACAGTTACAGAGGGTGATAGACCACTAACAGTTACAGGAGGTGATAGACCACTAACAGTTACAGGGGTGATAGACCACTAACAGTTACAGGGGGTAGTTACAGGGGTGATAGACCACTAACAGTTACAGGGGGTGATAGACCACTAACAGTTACAGGGGTGATATACCACTAACAGTTACAGGGGGTGATAGACCACTAACAGTTACAGGGTGATAGACCACTAACAGTTACAGGGGTTGATAGACCACACTAACAGTTACAGGGGGTGATAGACCACTAACAGTTAAAGGGGTGATAGACCACTAACAGTTACAGGAGGTGATAGACCACTAACAGTTACAGGGGTGATAGACCACTAACAGTTACAGGGGTGATAGACCACTAACAGTTACGGGGTGATAGGCCATAACAGTTACAGGGGGTGATAGACCACACTAACAGTTACAGGGGTACTAGACCACTAACAGTTACAGGGGTGATAGACCACTAACAGTTACAGGGGTGACTAGACCGCTAACAGTTACAGGGGTGATAGACCACTAACAGTTACAGGGGTGATAGACCACTAACAGTTACGATAGACCACTAACAGTTACAGGGGGTGATAGACCACTAACAGTTACAGGGGTGATAGACCACACTAACAGTTACAGGGGTGATAGACCACTAACAGTTACAGGGGTGATAGACCACTAACAGTTACAGGGGGTGATAGACCACTAACAGTTACAGGGGTGATAGACCACACTAACAGTTACAGGGGGTGATAGACCACTAACAGTTACAGGGGGTGATAGACCACTAACAGTTACAGGGGGTGATAGACCACTAACAGTTACAGGTGATAGACCACACTAACAGTTACAGGGGTGACTAGACCACTAACAGTTACAGGGGTGATAGACCACACTAACAGTTACAGGGTGATAGACCACACTAACAGTTACAGGGGGTGATAGACCACACTAACAGTTACTAGACCACTAACAGTTACAGGGGTGATAGACCACTAACAGTTACAGGGGGTGATAGACCACTAACAGTTACAGGGGGTGATAGACCACTAACAGTTACAGGGGGTGATAGACCACTAACAGTTACAGGGGGTGATAGACCACTAACAGTTACAGGGGGTGATAGACCACACTAACAGTTACAGGGGTGATAGACCACTAACAGTTACAGGGTGATAGACCACTAACAGTTACAGGGGGTGATAGACCACTAACAGTTACAGGGGGTGATAGACCACTAACAGTTACAGGGGGTGATAGACCACTAACAGTTACAGGGGTGATAGACCACTAACAGTTACAGGGGTGATAGACCACTAACAGTTACAGGAGGTGATAGACCACTAACAGTTACAGGGGTGATAGACCACACTAACAGTTACAGGGTGATAGACCACTAACAGTTACAGGGGTGATAGACCACTAACAGTTACAGGAGGTGATAGACCACTAACAGTTACAGGGGTGATAGACCACTAACAGTTACAGGGTGATAGACCACTAACAGTTACAGGGGGTGATAGACCACACTAACAGTTACAGGGGTGATAGACCACTAACAGTTACAGGGGGTGATAGACCACTAACAGTTACAGGGGTGATAGACCACTAACAGTTACAGGGGGTGATAGACCACTAACAGTTACAGGGTGATAGACCACTAACAGTTACAGGGTGATAGACCACTAACAGTTACAGGATGATAGACCACACTAACAGTTACAGGGGTGATAGACCACTAACAGTTACAGGGGGTGATAGACAACTAACAGTTACAGGGGGGTGATAGACCACTAACAGTTACAGGGTGATAGACCACTAACAGTTACAGGGTGATAGACCACTAACAGTTACAGGGGTGATAGACCACTAACAGTTACAGGGGGTGATAGACCACTAACAGTTACAGGGGTGATAGACCACTAACAGTTACAGGGGTGATAGACCCCCAACAGTTACAGGGGTGATAGACCACTAACAGTTACAGGGGGTGATAGACCACTAACAGTTACAGGGGGTGATAGACCACACTAACAGTTACAGGGGGTGATAGACCACTAACAGTTACAGGGTGATAGACCACTAACAGTTACAAGGGGTGATAGACCACTAACAGTTACAGGGAGTGATGACCACAGTAACAGTTACAGGGGGTGATAGGACACTAACAGTTACAGGGGTGATAGACCACACTAACAGTTACAGGGGGTGATAGACCACTAACAGTTACAGGATAGTACTTCAGAACACTAACAGTTACAGGAGTGATAGACCACTAACAGTTACAGGAGGTACTAGAACACTAACAGTTACAGGGGTGATAGACCACTAACAGTTACAGGGGTGATAGACCACTAACAGTTACAGGGGGTGATAGACCACTAACAGTTACAAGGGGGTGATAGACCACACTAACAGTTACAGAGGGTGATAGACCACTAACAGTTACAGGGGTGATGAATAACAGTTACAAGGGGTATTAGACCACTAACAGTTACAGGGGGTGATAGACCACTAACAGTTACAGGGGTGATAGACCACATAACAGTTACAGGGGGTGATAGACCACTAACAGTTACAGGGTGATAGACCACACTAACAGTTACAGGGGGTGATAAGACCACTAACAGTTACAGGAGTACTTCGACAACTAACAGTTACGAAATTTGATAGACCACTAACAGTTACAGG
>NW_027002972.1:0-5821 GCF_036934945.1 Oncorhynchus masou masou | reverse complement strand
CACCTCTACCACAACCTCCACCTCCTACCACAACCTCCACCTCTACCACAACCTACCACCTCTACCACACCCACCACCTCTACCACACCCACCACCTCTACCACACCCACCACCTCTACCACAACCTCCACCTCTACCACAACCTCCACCTCTACCACAACCTCCACCTCTACCACAACCTCCACCTCTACCACAACCTCCACCTCTACCACAACCTCCACCTCTACCACAACCTCCACCTCTACCACAACCTCCACCTCTACCACAACCTCCACCTCTACCACAACCTCCACCTCTACCACAACCTCCAACTCTACCACAACCTCCAACTCTACCACAACCTCCAAATCTACCACAACCTCCTCCAACTCTACCTCCACCTCCACCTCCACCAATATCCGTACCTCTACCACAACCTCCACCTCTACCCCTACATCTACCACAACCTCCACCTCTGCCCGACCTCCACCTCTACAACGACCTCCCACCTCTACAACGACCTCCACCTCTATCCTTACCTCTACCACAACCTCCACCTCTACCCCTCACCCAACCTTCACCTCTACCACAACCTTCACCTATAACACAACCTTCACCTATAACACAACCTTTACCACAATCTCCACCTCTACCCCTACATCTAATACAACCTCTACCCTTTCCACAACCTTCACGCCTACCTCTACCACAACCTCCACCTCTACCTCTATCACAACTACCTCTACCACAACCTATACCTCTACCACAAACTACACCTCTACCCCTGCGTCTACCACAACCTTCACCTCTACCTCTACCACGATCTCCACCCCTACCTCTATAACAACCTCAACCTCTATCCATAACACAACCTCCACCTCCACCTCTACCACAACCTCCACCTTTATCCCTAACACTACCACGACCTCCACCTCTATCCCTACTTCGACCACAACCTCCACCTCTATCCCTACCTTTACCACAACCTCCACCTCCATCCCTACCTCTACCTCCACCCCTACCTCTACCACAACCTCCACCTCTATCCCTAACACAACCCCCACCCCTACCTCTATAACAACCTCCACCTCTATCCCTACAACAACCTCTACCCCTACCTCTACACCTACATCTACTTCTACCACAACCTCCACCCCTACCTCTATAACAACCTCCACCTCTATCCCTAACACAACCTCCACCTCTATCCCTACCACTACCACGACCTACACCCCTACCTCGACCAACACCTCCACCTCTATTCCTAACACAACCTCCACCCCTACCTCTACCTCTACAACAATCTCTACCTCTACAACAACCTCTACACCTACATCTACTTCTACCACAACCTCTATCACTACCTCTAAACCTACCTCTACTCCACCTCTATGCCTATCTCTACCATAACCTCCACCATTATCCCTACCTTTACCATAACCCCACATCTACAGCTACCTCTACCACAACCTCCACCTCTACCACAACCTCCACCTCTACCACAGCCTCCACGTCTATCCCTACCTCTACCACAACCTCCACCTCTATCCCTACCTCTACCACAACCTCCACCTCTATCCCTACCTCTACCTCTATCCCTACCTCTACCACAACCTCCACCTCTATCCCTACCTCTACCACAACCTCCACCTCTATCCCTACAACAACCTCTACACCTACATCTACTTCTACCATGACCTCCACCCCTACCACAACCTCCACCTCTATACCTAACACTACCACAACCTCCACCCCTACCTCGACCAACACCTCCACCTCTAACCCTACTTCTACCACGACCTCCACCCCTACCTCTATAACAACCTCCACCTCTATCCCTAACACAACCTCTACCTCTATCCCTAACACAACCTCCACCTCTATCCCTACCACTACCACGACCTCCACCCCTACCTCGAACAACACCTCCACCTCTATCCCTACCACTACCACGACCTCCACCCCTACCTCGAACAACACCTCCACCTCTATCCCTAACACAACTTCCACCCCTACCTCTACCTCTACAACAATCTCTACCTCTATCCCTACAACAACCTCTACACCTACATCTACTTCTATCACAACCTCTATCACTACCACAACCTCCACCACAACCTCTACCACAAACTCTACCACAAACTCTACCTCTACCCCTACCACCACCTCTACCACAACCTTCACCCCTACCTCAACCTCTACCCCTACCACCACCACAACCTCCACCACCACCACAACCTCCACCTCTACCACAACCTCCACCTCTACCACAACCTCCACCTCTACCACAACCTCCACCTCTACCACAACCTCCACCTCAACCTCCACCTACCACAACCTCCACCACAACCTCCACCACAACCTCCACCTCCACCACAACCTCCACCTCCACCACAACCTCCACCTCTACCACAACCTCCACCTCTACCACAACCTCCACCACAACCTCCACCTCTACCACAACCTCCACCTCTACCACAACCTCCACCTCTACCACAACCTCCACCTCTACCACAACCTCCACCTCTACCACAACCTCCACCTCTACCACAACCTCCACCTCTACCACAACCTCCACCTCCACCACAACCTCCACCTCCACCACAACCTCCACCTCCACCACAACCTCCACCTCTACCACAACTTCCACCTCTACCACAACCTCCACCTCTACCACAACCTCCACCTCTACCACAACCTTTATCACAATCTCCACCTCTACCCCTACCACAACCTCCACCTCCACCTCTACCACAACCTCCACCTCCACCTCTACCACAACCTTCACCTCTACCACATCCTCCACCTCTACCACACCCTCCACCTCTACCACACCCTCCACCTCTACCACACCCTCCACCTCTAACACAACCTTGAACCTATACCACAATCTACACCTCTACCCCTACCACAACCTTCACCCCTACCTCTACCACAACCTCCACCTCTTCCACAACCTCCAACTCTACCACAACCTCCACCTCTACCACAACCTCCACCTCTACCACAACCTCCACCTCTACCACAACCTCCACCTCTACCACAACCTCCACCTCTACCACAACCTCCACCTCTACCACAACCTCCACCTCTACCACAACCTCCACCTCCACCACAACCTCCCACCTCTCCACCACAACCTCCACCTCCACCACAACCTCCACCTCCACCACAACCTCCCACCTCCACCTCCACCACAACCTCCACCTCTACCACAACCTCCACCTCTACCACACCCTCCACCTCTACCACAACCCTCCACCTCTACCACACCCTCCACCTCTTCCACAACCTCCACCCTCTTCCCACAACCTCCACCTCTCTCCACAACCTCCACCTCTACCACAACCTCCACCTCTACCACAACCTCCACCTCTACCACAACCTCCACCTCTACCACAACCTCACCACACTCTCTACCACAACCTCCACCACAACCTCCACCTCTACCACAACCTCCACCTCTACCACAACCTCCACCTACCTCTCACCACAACCTCCACCTCTCACCACAACCTCCAACTCTACCACAACCTCCAAATCTACCACAACCTCCAAATCTACCACAACCTCCAACTCTACCTCCACCTCCACCTCCACCAATATCCGTACCTCTACCACAACCTCCACCTCTACCCCTACATCTACCACAACCTCCACCTCTACAACGACCTCCACCTCTACAACGACCTCCACCTCTATCCTTACCTCTACCACAACCTCCACCTCTACCCCTAACCCAACCTTCACCTCTACCACAACCTTCACCTATAACACAACCTTCACCTATAACACAACCTTTACCACAATCTCCACCTCTACCCCTACATCTAATACAACCTCTACCCTTTCCACAACCTTCACGCCTACCTCTACCACAACCTCCACCTCTACCTCTATCACAACTACCTCTACCACAACCTATACCTCTACCACAAACTACACCTCTACCCCTGCGTCTACCACAACCTTCACCTCTACCTCTACCACGATCTCCACCCCTACCTCTATAACAACCTCAACCTCTATCCATAACACAACCTCCACCTCCACCTCTACCACAACCTCCACCTTTATCCCTAACACTACCACGACCTCCACCTCTATCCCTACTTCGACCACAACCTCCACCTCTATCCCTACCTTTACCACAACCTCCACCTCCATCCCTACCTCTACCTCCACCCCTACCTCTACCACAACCTCCACCTCTATCCCTAACACAACCCCCACCCCTACCTCTATAACAACCTCCACCTCTATCCCTACAACAACCTCTACCCCTACCTCTACACCTACATCTACTCTACCACAACCTCCACCCTACCTCTATAACAACCTCCACCTCTATCCCTAACACAACCTCCACCTCTATCCCTACCACTACCACGACCTACACCCCTACCTCGACCAACACCTCCACCTCTATTCCTAACACAACCTCCACCCCTACCTCTACCTCTACAACAATCTCTACCTCTACAACAACCTCTACACCTACATCTACTTCTACCACAACCTCTATCACTACCTCTAAACCTACCTCTACTCCACCTCTATGCCTATCTCTACCATAACCTCCACCATTATCCCTACCTTTACCATAACCCCACATCTACAGCTACCTCTACCACAACCTCCACCTCTACCACAACCTCCACCTCTACCACAGCCTCCACGTCTATCCCTACCTCTACCACAACCTCCACCTCTATCCCTACCTCTACCACAACCTCCACCTCTATCCCTACCTCTACCTCTATCCCTACCTCTACCACAACCTCCACCTCTATCCCTACCTCTACCACAACCTCCACCTCTATCCCTACAACAACCTCTACACCTCACATCTACTTCTACCATGACCTCCACCCCTACCACAACCTCCACCTCTATACCTAACACTACCACAACCTCCACCCCTACCTCGACCAACACCTCCACCTCTAACCCTACTTCTACCACGACCTCCACCCCTACCTCTATAACAACCTCCACCTCTATCCCTATACACAACCTCTACCTCTATCCTAACACAACCTCCACCTCTATCCCTACCACTACCACGACCTCTACCCCTACCTCGAACAACACCTCCACCTCTATCCCTACCACTACCACGACCTCCACCCCTACCTCGAACAACACCTCCACCTCTATCCCTAACACAACTTCCACCCCTACCTCTACCTCTACAACAATCTCTACCTCTATCCCTACAACAACCTCTACACCTACATCTACTTCTATCACAACCTCTATCACTACCACAACCTCCACCACAACCTCTACCACAAACTCTACCACAAACTCTACCTCTACCCCTACCACCACCTCTACCACAACCTTCACCCCTACCTCAACCCTCTACCCCTACCACCACCACAACCTCCACCACCACCACAACCTACCAACCTCCTTACCACAACCATCACACCTCTACCTACAACCTCACACCTCCTACCACAACCTCCACCTCTATCCACTAACACTCCACCTACCACAACCTCCACCTCTACCACAACCTCCACCTCTATCACCTCCTACCTCAACCTCCACCTCTACCCACAACCTCCTACACCTCAACCACAACCTCACACCTCTACCACAACCTCCACCTCTACCACAACCTCCACCTCTACCACTACCTACACCTCTACCACAACCTCCACCCTCTACCACAACCTCCACCTCTACCACAACCTCCACCTCTACCACAACCTCCACCTCTACCACAACCTCCACCTCTACCACAACCTCCACCTCTACCACAACCTCCACCTCTACCACAACCTACCACCCTCTACCACACACACCTCCACCTCCACCTACAACCTCCACC
>NW_027002971.1:0-5822 GCF_036934945.1 Oncorhynchus masou masou | reverse complement strand
CTCCCCAACCCGGATCCGGGTTTGTGACTAAGCCTCAGGCTCTTAGCATAACGCAACGTTAACAAATTTCTGAAAATCATAAAATAAAATTAAAATAATGCGTTTGCTCTCAAGCTTAGCCCTTTTCTTAACAACACTGTCATCTCAGATTTTCAAAATATGCTTTTGAACCATAGAAATGGACTAATTTGTGTAAGAGTATGCAAAGCTAGCATAGCATTTTGTGTAGCATGTAGCACGCAACATTTTCACAAAAGCCAGATAACCAAATAAATAAAATCATTTACCTTTGAAGAGCTTCTGATGTTTTCAATGAGGAGACTCTCAGCCACATACCAGATGCGCAGTGTTTCCTGAAAGCGTCTGTGTGTAGGAGAAATCGTTCCGTTTTCTACATTGCGCCTGGCTACCGAAACGAACCGAAAATGCAGTCACCTACAACGTGAAACTTTTTCCGGATTAACTACATAATATCGACCAAAACATGGCAAACGTTGTTTGGAATCAATCCTCAAGGTGTTTTTTCACATATCTCTTCATTGACATGCAGTTCGTGGAAGCTTGCTTTCCTCTCTGTGTCCCTTGGAAAAATACTGGCAGGTGACTTTTGCGCACCAATTTCGGCGCAGGACACCGGGCGGACACGTGGTAAATGTGGTCTCTTATGGTCAATCTTCCAATGATCTGCCTACAAATACGTCACAATGCTGCAGACACCTTGGGGAAACGACAGAAAGGGTTGATTCATTCCTCTTGCGTTCACAGCCATATAAGGAGATCATGAAAGACAGAGCCTCAAAAATCCTTGTCATTTCCTGGATGCCATCTCATCTTGGTTTTGCCTGAAGCTCACGTTAAAGGGCACGCACAGAGAAGATCTTTGTATTTCTGGACACGTCAGAGTGTTTTCTTTCGAACAGTAGCAATTATATGCATAGTCGAGCATCTTTTTGTGACAAAATATCTTGTTTAAAACGGGAACGTTTTTCATCCAAAAATGAAATAGCGCCACCATAGATGTAAGAGGTTTAAGACTTAAAACATAGGCAACATACAAAAAGGACATGGCAAAATGCTCAACCATGACTTGCTGCCACTCCAATCTGTCCCCTATACATTTTAAATTGATGAGGCACTCCTATCAGTTAAACTGGTACTGCACTCTAACTAACAGATGCAACAAATATAGCCATGTTGAAGGCACGTCTCAAAATATGTAAATGAGCCAGAAACAATAATATCATGCAAAAGTATTGTATTTATTAAAAATACAATTATTTCCTGTCCACAACATTTTCCCAGAATGTACAATATTTTACAGTATAGTTTGGTTTGTGTGTGTGTGTGTGTGTGTGTGTGTGTGTGTGTGTGTGTGTGTGTGTGTGTGTGTGTGTGCGTGTGTGTGTGTGTGTGTGTGTGTGTGTGTGTGTGTGTGTGTGTGTGTGTGTGTGTGTGTGTGTGTGTGTGTGTGTGCACCTTCAGTTATTTCCAGCACCTCAGAGAAAGAGTAATGTTACAAGTAGTGGCATTCATGTCCATCAATCCATTTATGTAGATACTGTCAGTAAACAAACTGCTGCTCTGAAGTGTCTACCTTGATCTCTCCATTTGGCTCTTTCCCGCTCTATTTTACTCTCCCTGATATAAGTCGCTCAGCATCGGCAGTAACAGTGTGCAAGCTGATGTCAGATCAGCCTCTAATTGGCCAACTCAATCCCCCATCCCTCCTATTTCTCCTTCCTCTCTCTACCTTCTCATCTTGTTCCATTTCCTCTCTCTCTCTCTCAATCTTTGTCTCCCTTTGTGTGTCTCTGCTTGTACCTTCCGTTGCCTTTCGCTCTCTCTGGACTGACTGACGTGAGTATCGTCCAATCCCTGCAGGGCTGTGTGAGGCGGGGCCACAATAGTGTGGTGGGGAAGGCAGAGCTGGGTGCTGTCGGCCAGCTCCAGGCCGAGATGCTCCATTTGGATCTGATTGACGAGGCCGATGGTTACCGCGATGACAAGGAGTCATCCAAGGAGCCATCTTCCACAGCACCCTTGCCAGTAACCGAGTACCCGCCTCTAGTAACCATGGATATATACCGCCCTAAGAGACCCACAACCCTTAACCTTTTCCCCATGGTGCCACACACTCAGGTGAGTCCAAATGAACCCTCCGTTATCCCTTCAGTACTCTTCAAAACCTTTCGCTGGCTGACTGCACTCACAGTCCCCTTTTATTTCTTCGTTTTTAACCTCTGTTTGTGACAGCTGAGTGAATACTGAGAGCTGGAAGGATGGAAGAATGAAATTATAGATTTATATGTATAAGAATGTGAGGATAAAACTGAAATTCTTTACTGTATCTAGTCTATATGTGTGTATAATATCAGTGGGGAAAACCTATGATGATATCAACCCCTAGACACCATGTATGTTTTTCTCTGTGAGTGTGTTATGCTGGTCAAAACAATGGCTGGGATTGTCAGGAGAGAGAGTGTGTTTTTGGTACCCATCTCCTTTTGTGTGTAACAACTGTGTATATGTGTGACTGAGGCTTGTGACTGTGCATCAGTGGTGGTCGGTGCCATTCAATGTCATTCATATTCCATTCCCCCAGCTCAATGTAACATCAATAGGTTTGGCTACTATATTATACAACATTTTTCCCTATAATCTAGCCCAGTGGTTTCCAACCTTTTTTGGGTACAGGTGTGTACTAGATTAGGTGTAAATTGGACAAAAATTTGGTTTAAAATCAATATTATTTGTCTATGTCATTTAATAGCAAAAAAATTATGATTTATTACTATAATAACACTCATGTACACTTAACATGCAAGCAGTAAAATTAGATTTAAAAAAACAGATATAGATACATCTAATGGAACAGCAGGTACTGTGAAGTAACAAACATAGGCAAAGACACAATAACATATGCACTATACACACACATAAACACAGATTTTGAGTTGTGGTTATGTGGTAGTAGAGTAGGGGCCTAAGGGCACACACTTAATACAGTGCCTTGCAAAAGTGGTGTGTGCATATGTATTCACCCCCTTTTCTATGATGCCCCTAAATAAGATCTGGTGCAACCAATTATCTTCAGAAGTCACATAATTAGTTAAATTAAAGTCCAGCTGTGTGCAATCTAAGTGTCGCATGATTTCAGTATATATACATACCTGTTCTGAAAGGCCCCAGAGTCTGCAACATCACTAAGCAAGGGGCACCACTAAGCAAGCGGTACCATGAAGACCAAGGAGCTCTCCAAACAGGTCAGGGACAAAGTTGTGGAGAAGTACCGATCAGGGTTGGGTTATAAAAAAAAATCAGAAACTTTGAACATCCCACAGAGCACCATTAAATCCATTAATAAGAAATTGGAAAGAATATGGCACCACAACAAACCTGCCAAGAGAGGGCCGCCCACCAAAACCCACAGACCAGGCAAGGAAGGCTTTAATCAGAGAGGCAACAAAGAGACCAAGATAACCCTGAAGGAGCTGCAAAGCTCCACAGCGGAGATCGGAGTATCTGTCCATAGGACCACTTTAAGCAGCACACTCCACAGAGCTGGGCTTTACGGAAGAGTGGCCAGAAAAAAGCAATTGCTTATTAAAAAATATATATAAGCAAATGCATGCAGCTGTAATTGCTGCAAAAGGTGGCTCTACAAAGTATTGACTTTGGTGGGGTGAATAGTTATGCACGATCAAGTTCTGTTTTTTTGTCTTATTTAGTTTGTTTTACAATAAAACATATTTTGCATCTTCAAAGTGGTAGGCATGTGTGGTGGTTAATTTCTGCATTAACAAATGAGGAGAAACAAACATCATACACCGGTCAGAGTTATACATAAGCTTCCGGGTTAGCATTATCACCTCAGTCATCGGCTTCATCAATAAATACACGGACGATGTCGTCCCCACAGTACAGTACCAGTCAAACATTTGTACTATTTTCTACACTGTATAATAATAGTGAAGACATCAAAACTATGAAATAACACATATGGAATCATGTACTAACCAAAAAAGTGTTCAAAATCAAAATATATTTTATATTCTTCAAAATAGCCACCTTTGCCTTGATGACAGCTTTGCACACTCTTGGAATTCTCTCAACCAGCTTCACCTGGAATGCTTCTCCAACAGTCTTGAAGGAGTTTCCACATATTCTGAGCACTTGTTGGCTGCTTTTCCTTCAATCTGCGGTCCATCTCGTCCCAAACCATCTCGAGTTGGTTGAGGTCGGTGGATTGTGAAGGCCAGGTCATCTGATGCAGCAGATCTCTCCTTCTTGGTAAAATAGCCCTTTACAGGTTGTTGGGTCATTGTCCTGTTGAAAAAACAAATGATAGTCCCACTAAGCCAAAACCAGATGGGATGGCATATCGCTGCAGAATGCTGTGGTAGCCATGTTGTTTAAGTGTGCCTTGAATTCTAAATAAATCAATTAATTATTACTAAACGGAAATACTGTAGTAGCTATTACTAATGTAACCTTTATTTAACTGGGGAAGTGTAATGTCGGCTTCCAACTCACACCCTCAAACACCTAGATCCCCTAAACGCAGCTCACTCTCCAGATCCCAATCACCTGAATTCTAATCACCTGTTCACACACCTGTGTGTCATTATCACACACTATTTAGTTCTGTTCTTTGCACCCCATCACTGTGAGGTATTGTTTGCTTTGTGACACACGTCTTTCGGAGCTCTGTTTTTCCCCGTAATGTACTCCTCCTCTGTGTGATAGTGTTTGCCTATTCCCTGCCTGTACTTTAGCCTATTGGATTTCCTGTTATCTACCTGCCTGATCTCCCGGATTACGTTATCAGCCATTTCCCTGCCTGTACTGTTGCCCTTTTGGACCCCCTGTGTATGACCTTCTGCCTGCCCCTGGACCCATCTATCTGCTCCTCCTGTGGTCCTTATAAACACCTGCTGCACCCTGAAACCAGCTTTTTGTCTCCCCTCATGTTCAATAGAGGAAGTCAGTTTAGAACAAATTATTATTTACAACAAGATGGAGCTAAAACTGTCCAGTTTGAGTGTTTTTTGCTGCTCGTTCTAGTCGCTAGCTGCAGCAAACTGAAAATAGGAGCAACCCAGGGATTTGTGTGCTTTGGGGACCTTTAACAGAATGTGACTGGCAGAATGGGTCTTGTATTTGGAGGATGAGAGATGCAGTAGGTTTCTCAGATAGGGGGGAGTGAGGCCTAAGAGGGTTTCATAAATAGGCATCAACCAGTGGGTCTTGCGACGGGTATACAAAGATGACCAGTTTACAGAGGAGTATAGAGTGCAGTGATGTGTCCTATAAGGAGCATTAGTGGCAAATCTGATGGCCGAATGATAAAGGACATCTAGCCGCTCGAGAGCACCCTTACCTCCCGATCTATAAATTACGTCTCTGTAGTCTAGTATGGGTAGGATGGTCATCTGAACCAGGGTTAGTTTGGCAGCTGGGGTGAAAGTAGAGAGATTACGATAGATGTAACCTTAGCCTGCGGCTTTGATATGTGCTGAGAGAAGGATAGTATACCATCTAGCCATACTCCCAAGTACTTGTAGGAGGTGACAACCTCAAGCTCTAAACCCTCAGAAGTAGTAGGGGCATTCTTCTTACCAAACCACATTACCTTTGTTTTGGAGGTATTCAGAACAAGGTTAATGGCAGAGAAAGCTTGTTGGGACACTAAGAAAGCTTTGTTGTACACTGCAAAAAACATTATTTTTTTTAATATCTTAAATCAAGGCAATATGTGCTTGATTTTTGTCTGACAAGATAGTTATTCTTACAAGCCAGTTTTTATGTTGGAGCATTTAACT
>NW_027002970.1:0-5826 GCF_036934945.1 Oncorhynchus masou masou | reverse complement strand
AACTTTCCATTTGAATGAAGGAATCACTGTGCAAACGTTCCAACTCATACCCATACAATGTGATTGACATGCCAATATTGTTTTCCAGTGTTTTCTGTTTTTGGCTGACAATGTTAAGTATTTTTGATTATTACTAATTTAAGTGTGAGATTCCAATAAAGTTGATGTTCCTACAGTGAAGGTATTGAATACATTTCTGGATAAATAGATATCAGATAATTGAAACTGACAATGTTCCCTGGCGTCTGCAACAGTGCTGTTATGGTGAGCTACAATCTCAGACAGTTTTCAGTTAGATTTTTGGGGAGGCCTGGCTTTCCTAGGCATCCATGAAAACATGCCATTGGAAGTTTTTACTATTATTTAGACAATTTAGACATTGTTAAGACACTACTTGTAACTGAGAGTATCAGCAATTGGAAATAATTTCGTCAACCTCCAGGGTCCTCACCTCAGAAACCCTAAGGTGGTCATCGCATTTGCCAAAATATTTTACCACTGTCTCTTGAGTATGATAAGAAATGGTATTTTTCTGCTGTAAGAGCTGTTGTGATATCATCTGTTATCTTACTCCTCTCTTTTTCATGGAAGCGTCTGCTTACATTCCCGAGATGGCACAGTGGTATCAGATATCTATCTTTACTCTACTGGTATTATGGGACTGATGTAAGGGGACAAACAAACAAGTCACCGTCAGACCAGTTTTTAAGTTTCTTAGAAAACCTAAGGCAACATCCCTCTCAAGCTTCCTTAGAGAACTGACCTGAAATTGTGAAATTGAAAAGGTTCTCATGTACTGTAGATAGGAATGTCTTCTTAAGAAAGTAGGGTAACACTTCATTTTAAGGGGTCCTTATTACAGTGTAATTGCATGTTTAATGGCTTACATTCCACAGGCTTACATTCCACAGTTGATGGCCTGTAATTACTGGTTAGAAACAGATAGTGAAACTAGACTTCTTATGATCTAACTAGAGACTTCTAGTGTTCTGATGAATTATCACTACCTGTAGTCTCCTGTCATTTAAAGCATGAGAAAAGTAGGCATCTGGCCACCCTTACCTACTCTTTGATTTAGATTCAGGCTCAGTTAAATGATCTGAGACAAATGTTTGTGATGGTTTAGTGACCACATCTACTTGTATGTATTGCTTATACACAGTCTAAGGGGCAAATCCTCATTTCCACTCAAATATGAATTTGACTTAGAAAATTTGAAGTCAGGATTCACCCCTCAGCACTTAATACAGCAGACAGGTCCTTCAGTTCCTGCATTTTAAGTCATTATTGCCTCATAACTGACAGCATATGAACTGACATTGATCAACAAGCACTTGACATGAATCCTAACTTGAGATCCACATGCATAACTCGGATTTAATCATTTATTGATGTAAATGGGAGGCTTACATACATCCAGGGCTCTGTTCAACCTGTAGTGCTGAAGCCTAATAGAAATGTAAAGGTAATTTCCTATTGAGCCAGCATTTGCAGTGTTTACCGCGTGAATACAGTCTCCACTAACGCAGGAATGTTGCCTTTCAATTTCAATCACACTGTAACGCTGAACTTCCGTGATACGGATTGAATAGAGCCCATGAACTTTCAGTGATGCGCACAGATCACAATGACCAAGTTATCAAAAGAGAAAACAGAACAGTACTCTTAAGAACTTTGATAGCATAATTACAAGATTATGTTATGTTTATATACCAAATTGTTGTTTTATGAAATAGAGTAAGGTTCTTAGGACTCTCTTTCTGAGTTAACTGAGAGGAGTCTTTTGAAGCTTGGGCTGGCAACTGTTGAAGAGATGGTTTCCACTCTAGCTTCCTGCAGTTAGTCTGGGCGTATGGTCAAGGAAAATGGGTTTTGTTTGAGCTGACAATGGCTTGCTGATAAAAACCTAAAGTTGGCACTTCATAGACAAGATGTGGTGTGTTCCTTTTATTGTATTCTAATGCTGTTTTAACTTTCCATTTGAATGAAGGAATCACTGTGCAAACGTTCCAGCTCATACCCATACAATGTGATTGACATGCCAATATTGTTTTCCAAGATGTGGTGTGTGACCCGCGATAGAGATAACCTGGAAGAGTTTAGAACAATGCCTCATTTTCTCATCTTCCTGGCATCTGGGAAACGAAGCTGGATGTAAGTTAAACAACATCCCGTGCAGATAACCAGGACATCAACCAAGGGGGCTTATGGGAAGGTTAGAAATGACTGACTAAGCATTTTTAGGGCCTATATAATATCTCTTTATTCCTTATCAGTTAGGCTCTCAGCCGACGGTTTCATTATTGCAATAATTAATCGATATTACATAAAGATGATTGTTTGAAGAAATGACCAAATCTCTCTCAGTACTGAATTTCCACGACAGAACACTGACCACATAGCACAAATTAATTATTTTTTAACAGTAACCATACTTATTTTGTAGATAAAACTTATTTGAACGTTTATCTTCACTCTAACCTGGTCAGTTGTATGTATTCATATAGTTCCCTTTTTGCAAATGTTTTAGTGTATGAAGAAAAGGGTCACAATTTGAATTGAATGACACTTTCCACTCAACTCTGAATCCCATACTTCAATATGAAACATACTGTATGTGTATGATGTACATACCTGAACTCCCTAATCACTTAAAAAAAAAGAAGTTATATTCTAATGCTGATTTAACTTTCCATTTGAATGAAGGAATCACTGTGCAAACGTTCCAACTCATACCCAAACAATGTGATTGACATGCCAATATTGTTTTCCAGTGTTTTCTGTTTTTGGCTGACGAGGTTAAGTATTTTTGATTATTACTAATTTAAGTGTGAGATTCCAATAAAGCTGATGTTCCTACAGTGAAGGTATTGAATACATTTCTGGATAAATAGATATCAGATAATTGAAACTGACAATGTTCCCTGGCGTCTGCAACAGTGCTGTTATGGTGAGCTACAATCTCAGACAGTTTTCAGTTAGATTTTTGGGGAGGCCTGGCTTTCCTAGGCATCCATGAAAACATGCCATTGGACGTTTTTACTATTATTTAGACAATTTAGACATTGTTAAGACACTAATTGTAACTGAGAGTATCAGCAATTGGAAATAATTTCGTCAACCTCCAGGGTCCTCACCTCAGAAACCCTAAGGTGGTCATCGCATTTGCCAAAATATTTTACCACTGACTCTTGAGTATGATAAGAAATTGTATTTTTCCGCTGTAAGAGCTGTTGTGATATCATCTGTTATCTTACTCCTCTCTTTTTCATGGAAGCGTCTGCTTACATTCCCGAGATGGCACAGTGGTATCAGATATCTATCTTTACTCTACTGGTATTATGGGACTGGATGTAAGGGGACAAACAAACAAGTCACCGTCAGACCAGTTTTTAAGTTTAGAAAACCTAAGGCAACATCCCTCTCAAGCTTCCTTAGAGAACTGACCTGAAATTTTGAAATTGAAAAGGTTCTCATGTACTGTAGATAGGAAATGTCTTCTTAAGAAAGTAGGGTAACACTTCATTTTAAGGGGTCCTTATTACAGTGTAATTGCATGTTTAATGGCTTACATTCCACAGGCTTACATTCCACAGTTGATGGCCTGTAATTACTGGTTAGAAACAGATAGTGAAACTAGACTTCTTATGATCTAACTAGAGACTTCTAGTGTTCTGATGAATTATCACTACCTGTAGTCTCCTGTCATTTAAAGCATGAGAAAAGTAGGCATCTGGCCACCCTTACCTACTCTTTGATTTAGATTCAGGCTCAGTTAAATAATCTGAGACAAATGTTTGTGATGGTTTAGTGACCACATCTACTTGTATGTATTGCTTATACACAGTCTAAGGGGCAAATCCTCATTTCCACTCAAATATGAATTTGACTTAGAAAATTTGAAGTCAGGATTCACCCCTCAGCACTTAATACAGCAGACAGGTCCTTCAGTTCCTGCATTTTAAGTCATTATTGCCTCATAACTGACAGCATATGAACTGACATTGATCAACAAGCACTTGACATGAATCCTAACTTGAGATCCACATGCATAACTCGGATTTAATCATTTATTGATGTAAATGGGAGGCTTACATACATCCAGGGGTCTGTTCAACCTGTAGTGCTGAAGCCTAATAGAAATGTAAAGGTACTTTCATTGAGCCAGCATTTGCAGTAAGCCACTGCGTGAATACAGTCTCCACTAACGCAGGAATGTTGCCTTCAATTTCAATCACACTGTAACGCTGAACTTCCGTGATACGGATTGAATAGAGCCCATGAACTTTCAGTGATGCGCACAGATCACAATGACCAAGTTATCAAAAGAGAAAACAGAACAGTACTTTTAAGAACTTTGATAGCATAATTACAAGATTAGGTTATGTTTATATACCAAATTGTTGTTTTATGAAATAGAGTAAGGTTCTTAGACTCTTCGAGTTAACTGAGAGGGAGTCTTTGAAGCTTGGCTAGCAACTGCTGAAGAGATGGTTTCCACTCTAGCTTCCTGCAGTTAGTCTGGGCGTATGGTCAAGGAAAAATGGGTTTTGTTTGAGCTGACAATGGCTTAAGGATAAAACCTAAAGTTGGCACTTCATAGACAAGATGTGGTGTGTTCCTTTTATTGTATTCTAATGCTGTTTTAACTTTCCATTTGAATGGAGGAATCACTGTGCAAACGTTCCAGCTCATACCCATACAATGTGATTGACATGCCAATATTGTTTTCCAAGATGTGGTGTGTGACTCATGATAGAGATAACCTGGAAGAGTTTAGAACAATGCCTCATTTTTTCATCTTCCTGGCATCTGGGAAACGTTGGATGTGTTAAACAACATCCCGTGCAGATAACCAGGACATCAACCAAGGGGGCTTATGGGAAGGTTAGAAATGACTGACTAAGCATTTTTAGGGCCTATATAATATCTCTATATTCCTTATCAGTTAGGCTCTCAGCTGACGGTTTCATTATTGCAATAATTAATCGATATTACATAAAGATGATTGTTTGAAGAAATGACCAAATCTCTCTCAGTACTGAATTTCCACGACAGAACACTGACCACATAGCACAAATTAATTATTTTTTAACAGTAACCATACTTATTTTGTAGATAAAACTTATTTGAACGTTTATCTTCACTCTAACCTGGTCAGTTGTATGTATTCATATAGTTCCCTTTTTGCAAATGTTTTAGTGTATGAAGAAAAGGGTCACAATTTGAATTGAATGACACTTTCCACTCAAATCTGAATCCCATACTTCAATATGAAACATACTGTATGTGTATGATGTACATACCTGAACTCCCTAATCACTTAAAAAAAAAAAAGTTATATTCTATTGCTGATTTAACTTTCCATTTGAATGAAGGAATCACTGTGCAAACGTTCCAGCTCATACCCATACAATGTGATTGACATGCCAATATTGTTTTCCAAGATGTGGTGTGTGACCCGCGATAGAGATAACCTGGAAGAGTTTAGAACAATGCCTCATTTTCTCATCTTCCTGGCATATGGGAAACGAAGCTGGATGGAAGTTAAACAACATCCCGTGCAGATAACCAGGACATCAACCAAGGGGGCTTATGGGAAGGTTAGAAATGACTGACTAAGCATTTTTAGGGCCTATATAATATCTCTTTATTCCTTATCAGTTAGGCTCTCAGCCGACGGTTTCATTATTGCAATAATTAATCGATATTACATAAAGATGATTGTTTGAAGAAATGACCAAATCTCTCTCAGTACTGAATTTCCACGACAGAACACTGACCACATAGCACAAATTAATTATTTTTTAACAGTAACCATACTTA
>NW_027002969.1:0-5826 GCF_036934945.1 Oncorhynchus masou masou | reverse complement strand
GCGTTCTTCGTTTGTCGCAAGAAAGTCGGACCGAAATGCAAGCGTGTTGGTTACTCATGTCTTTAATGAAACAAATGACTAGAACTATACATGAAGTAACTGACAAATACAAAAACAACAAAACGGGCACTGAAAAACCTATTACAGCCTGTCTGGTGAACACTACACAGAGACAGGAACAATCACCCACGAAATACAAAGTGAAACCCTGGTTACCTAAATTACGGTTCCCTAATCAGAGACAGCAAGAATCACCTGACTCTGATTGAAAACCGCCTCAGGCAGCCAAGCCTTATACAACACCCCAACTCAGCCGCAATCCCAAATACTACAAAAACCCCACTATGAAATACAACAATGACATAAACCCATGTCACACCTGGCCTGACCAACTAATATAACGAAAACACAAAATACTAAGACCAAGGGCGTGACAGAACCCCCCCCTAAGCGCTGCGGACTCCCGGACGCACCTCAAAACTCATAGGGAGGGTCCGGGTGGGCGTCTGTCCATGGTGGCGGTTCCGGCTCGGGACGTGGACCCCACTCATTAATGTCATAGGTCCTCCCCTACGCGTCCTGGATAATCCACCGCCGCCGACCATGGCCTAGTAGTCCTCACCCAGAACCCCACTGAACTGAGGGGCAGCTCGTGACAGAAGGGGCTTCCGGGACTGAGGCAACTCGGGACAGAGGCAGCTCGGGACTGAGAGGCAGCTCGGGACTGAGGGGCAGCCCGGAACTGAGGGGCAGCCCAGGACAGGGGCAGGGGCGGCCGGGACAGAGGAAGCCCAGTACTGAGAGGAAGCCCAGCACTGAGAGGAAGCCAACCAGGCACTTGAATCCGGCAAGATCTGGCTGGCTGGGGATCTGGAAGAGTCTGGTTGACTGGCCGGATCTGGAAGAGTCTGGCTGACTGGCGGATCTGGAAGAGTCTGGTTGACTGGCGGATCTGGAAGAGTCTGGCTGACTAGCAGATCTGGAAGAGTCTGGCTGTCTGGCAGATCTGGAAGAGTCGGCTGTCTGGCGGATCTAGCAGATCTGAAGAGTCTGGCTGACTGGTAGATCTCGGGAAGAGTCTGTTTTCGACTAGCAGGTCTGAAGAGTCTGGCTGATCAAGCAGACCTGAAGAGTCTGGTCGACTAGCAGATCTGAAGAGTCTGGCTGACTGGCAGATCTGGAAGAGTCTGGCTTCCTCGACTGGCAGATCTGGAAGAGTCTGGCTGACTGGCAGATCCGGAAGAGTCTGGCTGACTGGAGGTGATCTGGAAGAGTCTGGCTGACTGGCAGATCTGGAAGATATTCGGCAGACTGACGGCTCTGGCTGCTTCATGCTGACTGACGGCTCTGGCTGCTCCATGCTGACTGGCGGCTCTGGCTGCTCCATGCAGATTGACAGCTCTGGCTGCTTCTTGCAGACTGACAGCTCTGACTGTTCCATGCAGACTAACAGCTTTGCAGCTCCTTGCAGACTGGCAGCTGCTTGCAGACTGGCAGCTCCATGCAGACTCAGCAGAGCAACTCCATGCAGACTGGCAACTCCATGCAGACTGGCAACTCCATGCAGACTGGCAACTCCTTGCAGACTGGCAGCTCCTTGCAGACTGGCAGCTCCATGCAAACTGGCAGAACTCCATGCAGACTGGGCTCTGGCTGCTCCAAGCAGACAGCTCTAGCAGACTCCATGCAGGTTGGCAGCTCTGGCTGCTCCCAGACTGGCAGCTCTAGCTGCTCCATGCAGACAGCTCTGGCTGCTCCATGCAGACTGGCAGCTCTGGCTCCTCCGAACAGGCAGGAGGCTCCGGCATGGCAGAGAAAGGCTCTGATAGCGTTGAACAGCTCCGACAGCGCTGGGCTCCGACAGCGCTGAATAGGCAGGAGACTCCGACAGGCAGGGGAGGCTCCTGCTGAACAGGCGCTGGAGAGAAGAAAGGCTCCGGCGCTGAACGGGCGGGAGACTCCGACGGCGCAGGAGAGAAGAAAGGCTCTGATAGCGCTGAAGGCAGGCGCTCCGACAGCGCTGAACAGGCAGGAGGCTCCGACAGCGCAGGAGAGACTCCGATAGCGCTGAACAGGCGGGAGACTCCGACAGCGCAGGGAGAAGAAAGTGCTGGCTGCGCTGAACAGGCCAGGCGACCAGGCCTGGTGCGTGGTACTGGAACCGGTGGTACTGGATCGGTGACACGCACAGGAAGCCTGGTGCGGGAGCTACCATCGAGACTGGTGTGTGAAGGTGGCACAGGATGGACTGGACCGTGAAGGTGTACTGGAGAGCCTGAGAGCAGGACTGGCACAGGACGTGCAAGGCTAGGTAGGTACACAGGAGGCCTAGTGCGTGAGGCTGGCACATTTTTCACCAGCCGACTAACACGCACCTCAGGACTAGTATGGAGCGCTGACCCAGGTGCCATTAAATCCCCGAAACGCTCCGTCGGACGAATCTTGTACCTAAAGCACCAAACTAGCAACTCCCTCATTACTCTCTCCTCCAATTTCCCCATTAACTCCTTCACAGTCTCTGCTTCGCTCACCTCCAACACCGGTTCTGGTCTCCTCCTTGGCTCCTCACGATAAACAGGGAGAGTTGGCTCAGGTCTGTCTCCTGACTCAACCACTCTCCCTCTGAGCCACCCCCCAATAAATTTTTGGGGCTGATTTTCGGGTTTCGCTCTGCGCCGCCGTGTCTTTCTTTTCGACTCCATTCTCCTATAGCCCTCTTCGCACTGCCCATGAATCCCAGGCGGGCTCCGGCACTCTCTGGGTCGGCCTGCCCACCTGTCTATTTCCTCTCCCACATCGTATACTCCAAGCCTCTGCTGTCCATAACGTCCTCCCTTCGCTGCTCCAGCTGCCTGTTAACACGCTGCTCGGTCCGTGTGTGGTGGGTGATTCTGTAACAGCGTTCTTCGTTTGTCGCAAGAAAGTCGGACCGAAATGCAGCGTGTTGATTACTCATGTTTATTAAAGAAGAAAAAACGGAACTATACAAGAAATAACTAATAAATACAAAACAACAAAACAGAACGTGAAATCTAATTACAGCCTATTTATTTTTTTATAAAAAATAATTTATTATCTTCAATACCATTCATTCTTTACAACTCATAATTTACATACATACTCAATAATGGTATTTTTAATTAAACATTAAATTAAACAAAACATAAAACCCCAAACAGCCTCAGGGAGCATCTTCCTCCCCGTCACCCTACAAAATACCTTCCCCTATCTCCCTGTCCCCAATCTATCCTTACAAATCTAAATGACACCAGCCCTAAACCCCTTCCATCTCTCCCGAGCAGCATGTTGCCCCCACTTCCCTCTCCTCCCTTTCATCCTCCTCCTCAAATCTCCTTCCACTCTCCTCACTATCCCTTCCACCCCCAATCTCTCCCTGTCTTCACCTCCATGTTCAGCCTTGCTTCCCACAGCCCCCGTTTAAAGAGACTAATAAGGGCCAGAGCAGAAACCTGTCCCTATCCATCCCTCTCGCTCTCCTACACCCCTCTAACCTGGACCACACATACAAAATCCCCTTTACCAAACCTAACAACACCCGTGCCCTTAGCCCCATACTACTCCGGCAAAGGCACAGTCCCAAAAGACATGGCGCACAGTCACCTCCCTGCCACAAGAGGATCCTTGGACAGTGGGGGGAATGCATCAAACTATACCGGTACAAGATGGAACGTATCGGGGCAAACACTTATGAAGGCTCAACCAATTCAGGTCCTTGAGCCTGTTGTCCAGACCCCTCACCTGCACTCCCTCCCAGACCACTTCCGAGATGCCTACTACAGGCGCCGGACTCTCTGCCTTTCTGACCTCCTCGTACAGGTGCCTATGATCTAAACCTACTCGGGCAACTTCAACCTCTGGGTGCGCACGCAGCCACTTGGCCGCATGACCAAAGTGCCACGGCAGCTGTTCCGCCCGAGGACCCGTGTTAGACCACACCATTATGCTTCTCGCCTGATACGAGAAAAATACCCATAGCAATATAATCCTTCCAAAAGATTCTCGTCTCTGAAGGCTCCAACTCCTTTTCCTTCCAAGCAAAACGAATCGTGTTGGCCAGCCCAATCCCAGGGACCGACCGTTGATGTATTTAGCACCATCTCCGCAAGGAGAATGGCGCTCGTACTCTTCTCTTCCAATGCAAGAAAAAGAAAATCCAAATGTGACCGAGCCTGTCTGGTGAACACTAACACAGAGACAGGAACAATCACCCACGAAATACAAAAGTGAAACCCAGGCTACCTAAATACGGTTCCCAATCAGAGACAACGAGAATCACCTGACTCAGGCAGCGCAAGCCTATACAACACCCCTACTCAGCCGCAATCCCAAATACTACAAAACCCCACTATGAAATACAACGGCATAAAACCCATGTCCGCACCCTGGCCTGACCAACTAATTAACGAAAACACAAAATACTAAGACCAAGGCGTGACAACAGCAGTATATATATATATATAAATATTAGAATGATATGCACAGCAGTAGATATATACCAGAATGATATGTACAGCAGTATAGATATATTAGAATGATATGTACAGCAGTATATATATATATATTAGAATGATATATTTTTAACAGTAGATATATTAGAATGATATGTACAGCAGTATATATATATATATATATTAGAATGATATGTACAACAGTAGATATAAGCGTAGAATGATATGTACAGCAGTAGATATATACTCAGAATGATATGTACAGCAGGCAGTAGATATATTAGAATGATATGTACAGCAGTATGATATATTAGAATGATATGTACAGCAGTAGATATACCAGAATGATATGTACAGCAGTATATATATATATAGAATGATATGTACAGCAGTATATATATATATATATTAGAATGATATGTACAGCAGTAGATATATTAGAATGATATGTACAGCAGTAGATATACCAGAATGATATGTACAGCAGTAGATATATTAGAATGAATATGTACAGCAGTATATATATATATGTATATATATTAGAATGATATGTACAGCAGTATATATATATCAGAATGATATGTACGGCAGTAGATATATTAGAATGATATATTGCGGCAGTAGATATAATTAGAAATGATATGTGCAATAGTAGACATATATGTGTGTATATATATATATAGGAGGCTAATGATTATGTACAGCAGTATATATATATGTGTGGGGTGCAGATATGTACAGCAGTAGATATATTAGACTGATATGTACAGCAGTATTGATATATACTAGAATGATATGTACAGCAGTAGATATATTAGGATGATATGCACAGCAGTAGATGTAAATATATATATTAGAATGATATGTACAGCAGTAGATATATTAGAACTGGTATATGCTACAGCTGTAGATATACATAGAATGATATGTGCAACAGTATGTATATATATTAGAATGAAATGTACAGCAGTAGATATATTAGAATGATATGTCCAGCAGTAGATATATTAGAATGATATGTACAGCAGTAGATATATACCAGAATGATATGTACAGCTGTCGATATATATTAGAATGTATGTACAGCAGTATATATATATATATAGATATGGGAGAGTTTTTCAAAATTGGATTTGTTTTCGAATTCTTTGTGGATCTGTGTAATCTGAGGGAAATATGTCTCTCTAATATGGTCATACATTGGGCAGGAGGTTAGGAAGTGCAGCTCAGTTTCCACCTCATTTTGTGGGCAGTGAGCACATAGCCTGTCTTCTCTTGAGAGCCATGTCTGCCTACGGCGGCCTTTCTCAATAGCAAGGCTATGCTCGCTGAGTCTGTACATAGTCAAAGCTTTCCT
>NW_027002968.1:2500-5828 GCF_036934945.1 Oncorhynchus masou masou | reverse complement strand
TATTATTATTTTTTATTTCTTTACCTTTATTTAACTAGGCAAGTCAGTTAAAGAAAATTCTTATTTTCAATGACGGCCTAGGAACAGTGGGTTAACTGCCTGTTCAGGGGCAGAACGACAGATTTGTACCTAGTCAGCTCGGGGGTTTGAACTTGCAACCTTCCGGTTACTAGTCCAACACTCTAACCACTAGGCTACCCTGCTGCCCCTAATCTGCTGAGATGGGTGACAAGTACACTGTTAACACCAATGCAATGTAGAAACAGAAAATATTTATTAGGCCAAACATTACTGTTGTATACAGTAGCAGACAACAAACCCATAAACATATGTAAACCAAAAGTATATTCTTTAGAATACAGTAAAGAACACAATTGTGTGTGTGGGATCCCGGGGGGGCAGTCACCATTGCTAAGCTACGCTTCATCTCTTCTCCGGCCTGGGTCTGGCCACAATACCTCGTCCACATCACAAGATACGTTTTCTCTTGCCAAACATCGAGGGAAGTATCTCCTAGCATTGTGTATCCAACCTCTATGTCCCCACATGGAGGGAAGTATCTCCTAGCATGGCGTATCCAACCTTGGACAGAGGCAACCTCTATGTCCCCACATGGAGGGAAGTATCTCCTAGCATGGCGTAGCCAACCTCTATGTCCCCACATGGAGGGAAGTATCTCCTAGCATGGTGTATCCAACCTCTGTGTCCCCACATGGAGGGAAGTATCTCCTAGCATGGTGTATCCAACCTCTATGTCCCCACATGGAGGGAAGTATCTCCTAGCATGGTGTATCCAACCTCTGTGTCCCCACATGGAGGGAAGTATCTCCTAGCATGGTGTATCCAACCTCTGATGTCCCCACATGGAGGGAAGTATCTCCTAGCATGGCGTATCCCACCTTGGACAGAGGCAACCTCTATGTCCCCACATGGAGGGAAGTATCTCCTAGCATGGTGTATCCAACCTCTGTGTCCCCACATGGAGGGAAGTATCTCCTAGCATGGTGTATCCAACCTCTATGTCCCCACATGGAGGAAGTATCTCCTAGCATGGCATATCCAACCTCTATGTCCCCACATGGAGGGAAGTATCTCCTAGCATGGTGTATCCAACCTCTGTGTCCCCACATGGAGGGAAGTATCTCCTAGCATGGTGTATCCAACCTCTATGTCCCCACATGGAGGGAAGTATCTCCTAGCATTGTGTATCCAACCTTGGACAGAGGCAACCTCTATGTCCCCACATGGAGGGAAGTATCTCCTAGCATGGTGTATCCAACCTCTGTGTCCCCACATGGAGGGAAGTATCTCCTAGCATGGTGTATCCAACCTCTATGTCCCCACATGGAGGGAAGTATCTCCTAGCATGGCCTATCCAACCTCTATGTCCCCACATGGAGGGAAGTATCTCCTAGCATGGTGTATCCAACCTCTATGTCCCCACATGGAGGGAAGTATCTCCTAGCATGGCCTATCCAACCTTGGACAGAGGCAACCTCTATGTCCCCACATGGAGGGAAGTATCTCCTAGCATGGTGTATCCAACCTCTATGTCCCCACATGGAGGGAAGTATCTCCTAGCATGGCGTATCCAACCTCTGTGTCCCCACATGCGTCCTCCATTGGCTGGAGAAGCGGCATGCGGGCATAGGGTTGGTGATCATACACTTTCCCGCGCCAGGCTAGGAAAGGTGAATATGGGGGTAGGTACAAAACTACACATTGTGGATGGGTGGCAAATCAGTTTTGGACCAGAACAGCCCGTTGAAAACTAACATTGTCCCATAAAACCACAAACCTAGCAGGCTCCTGATCTGGATCAGGGACAAGCATTGTGTAAATTGCATCCAGAAAAGTGAGCACATGGCCGGTGTTGTACGGACCCAGTGTGGCGTTGTGATGGAAGACCCCGTTTTGAGTGATGGCAGCACATAATTATATTACCCCGACGCTGTCCAGGGACATTGGTAGTTGCCCTCTGTCCTGTTACATTTCTTCCGCGGCGCCTGGTTTTGGTGAGGTTGAAGCCAACCTCATCCACATAAATAAATTCATGGTGAATTACATGGGCGTCCAGCTCCAATACTCTCTGTAACAGACAAAAGGATATACAGATGAGTAAATATGGTATGTCTGAAGTACTGGAAGTAGTGTTACATACATACCTCTACAAAGTCATGTTGCATATTCTTGACTGTCAGAGTTTCTCTCAAATGGCACCTTGTAAAGTTGTTTCATCGTCACTCGGTGCCGTTGGAGGATGCGCTGTATGGTCGACAGGCTTACTGCATTGATGTTGTTAAATATGATGTCATTATTCAAGATATTCTCTCTTATCTCCCGAATCCTAATTGCATTGTTGGCCAAAACCATATTTATAATTGTTGTCTCTTGTACATCTGTAAACAAGCGTCCTCGTCCTCCATGATGTCTTTGCCTTTCCACTCTGTACAGAATTCAAACACAGTATGTGTTCAGCACAGGAACTGTAAACAATGTACATAAACATGTAGTACAGCATGATAACCAACCTCATTCATTCAATGTAGTACAGCATGATAACCAACCTCATTCATTCAATGTAGTACAGCATGATAACCAACCTCATTCATTCAATGTAGTACAGCATGATAACCAACCTCATTCATTCAATGTAGTACAGCATGATAACCAACCTCATTCATTCAATGTAGTACAGCATGATAACCAACCTCATTCATTCAATGTAGTACAGCATGATAACCAACCTCATTCATTCAATGCAGTACAGCATGATAACCAACCTCATTCATTCAATGTAGTACAGCATGATAACCAACCTCATTCATTCAATGTAGTACAGCATGATAACCAACCTCATTCATTCAATGCAGTGCAGCATGATAACCAACCTCATTCATTCAATGTAGTACAGCATGATAACCAACCTCATTCATTCAATGTAGTACAGCATGATAACCAACCTCATTCATTCAATGCAGTGCAGTAAATGGATGGCTCAGAGTTACAGATGTTTATGCAATACTATGCAGTCATACGTATTTTACAGTACATTACTGTAATGCTAAAACAGTCATTAGATAGTTGCATACCTGTTCTCATTTATGAAGGATGGAATCACTGTAAATCGACTCACGTTGGGCTGGACTCTCAGTCCAGCAGCTCTCATGGTCAAACCGTGGGTGATCACATGATCAACAAGTGTTGCCCTAATCTCATCAGAGATGGCTCTCCTTCCTTCTCTTCTTTGCCCTTGTCCTTGTCGTCTTCTTCCTCTCCCTCATACTCCTCTTGCTCTCTGTCCATTGTTGGCATCCATTGTTCAAAA
>NW_027002967.1:0-5830 GCF_036934945.1 Oncorhynchus masou masou | reverse complement strand
TGCTGATGTCAACGTTGTGAACAGAGTGCTTGAGGTGGTGATCCGTCATCCACACTGATATGTCTGCCAGACATGCAGAGATGCGATTCGCCACCTGGTCATCCAGAAGGGGGAAAGGAGAAGATTAATTGTGTGTCGTCTGCATAGCAATGATAGGGAGAGACCATGTGAGGTTATGACAGAGCCAAGTGACTTGGTGTATAGCGAGAATAGGAGAGGGCCTAGAACAGAGCCCTGGGGGACACCAGTGGTGAGAGCGCGTGGAGGAGACAGATTCTCGCCACGCCACCTGTAGGAGCGACCTGTCAGGTAGGGCATGGTCAAGCGTGGGCCGCCGGAGATGCCCAACTGGGAGAGGGTGGAGAGGAGGATCTGATAGAGTTCCACAGTATCGAAGGCAGCCGATAGGTCTAGAAGGATGAGAGCAGAGGAGAGAGAGTTAGCTTTAGCAGTGCGGGCGCCTCCGTGATACAGAGAAGCAGTCTCAGTTGAATGACTAGTCTTGAAACCTGACTGATTTGGATCAAGAAGGTCATTCTGAGAGAGATAGCGGGAGAGCTGGCCAAGGACGGCACGTTCAAGAGTTTTGGAGAGAAAAGAAAGAAGGGATACTGGTCTGTAGTTGTTGACATCGGAGGGATCGAGTGTAGGTTTTTTCAGAAGGGGGTGCAACTCTCGCTCTCTTGAAGACGGAAGGGACGTAGCCAGCGGTCAGGGATGAGTTGATGAGCGAGGTGAGGTAAGGGAGAAGGTCTCCGGAAATGGTCTGGAGAAGAGAGGAGGGATAGGGTCAAGCGGGCAGGTTGCTGGGCGGCCGGCCGTCACAAGAAGCGAGATTTCATCTGGAGAGAGAGGGGAGAAAGAGGTCAGGAGCACAGGTAGGGCAGTGTGAGCAGAACCAGCGGTGTCGTTTGACTTAGCAAACGAGGATCGGATGTCGCGACCTTCTTTTCAAAATGGTTGACGGTCATCTGCAGAGAGGGAGGAGGGGGGGAGAGGATTCAATATCAATACATTTTCCTCAAAAATATGTACCGTTTTGTAGTAATGGCAGATTGTGGTGGAAATTACATTTTTAGCTATAAAATACCATTATTTTGTCACAGTTTTACATGTTTAATTTTATTGAAGGTATAGAACAGACCATTTAGAACCTCAAAACAAAGGTTACATGCCTCAAGAACTTAAAGCATATTTTAGAACAATTTGGGATTTAATGCATTAGGCATAAATACATATACAAGGTTGAACACTGGTTGACATTAAACACATTACTGTTCACCGGCTGCAGTCTATGGATTCAGACACACGAGACAGGTGTGTGCTCACTCAAGATTAGGCTTTGTCCTTAATGCACCTTCTCTTGCTTAACAATAAACAAACAGTTCCTGTGCTGACATCCTTCCAGAGGCAGTTTGGAAATTGGTAGTGTGATGCAACCGAGGACAGACAAATCTTTACCTCGGTGGTCCCTTCTGTGAGCTTGTGTGGCCTACCACTTTGCGGCTGAGCCGTTGTTACTCCTAGACGTTTCCACTTCCACCAATAACTTACACTTGCACTTACAGTTGACCGGGGCAGCTCTTGATGAACTGACTTGATGGAAAGGTGGCATCCTATGACGGTGCCACGTTGAAAGTCACTGAGCTCTTCAGTACTGGCTATTCTACTGCCAATGTTTGTCTATGGAGATTCCATGGCTGTGTGCAACGGGTGTGGCTGAAATAGCCGATCCACTCATTTGAAGGAGTGTCCACATACACTATATATACAAATGTATGTCCTTGTCCTCTCCTTGGTTGATTTAGTGGGCATCTTATAGAAAACAATTATAATAATAATATTTCAAGTCAAAGTAATAACCATAGTGAGTCACATAAATAGACATCAAAATCACTCAATCATCCTAACATAATACAAAATGTAATAGTCTTATTTAAGTGTTCAATTTTTCAACAACCACGATCATACAGTATATGTAATTTGTGTGTATTTTCGGGTCTTAAGGTAAATCAAAATGTAAGATCTAATACATTTGGTCATTACCACCACATTCTGTCCTTAACATCACAGTTCATTATGTGGTGGTAATGGCGTGTGCTTGAATTACATTTTTACAGTATTTGGTCATAAATAAAGGGATTCTAGCATGCTTAACTCCAGTTGAACAGCTAGCATACAATGTATCTAAATACACATAATTAAAACATAATTTACATTTTTGGGGTAATTACCTTTTTGGTAATGACATACAATAAATATTATCTTTTCTCAAGTCACTTTACTGTCATTCAAAGAGCCGGTATCAAAATGTGAATCTCCTCCATGACATCCATGTGGTCCACTGTCACTATTCACATCCATGGTAACCAAGAACACAAACTTTTAAAATAACATTACTTTCATGTAATTTGCTTGTCGTGGTGGTTATGACCCAATACTTAGAGACGCAAAAAAAGTAACAAGTGGCTTATGCACATCTACAGTGGGGCAAAAAAGTATTTAGTCAGCCACCAATTGTGCAAGTTCTCCCACTTAAAAAGATGAGGCCTGTAATTTTCATCATAGGTACACTTCAACTATGACAGACAAAATGAGAAAAAAAATCCAGAAAATCACATTGTAGGATTTTTAATGAATTTGCTAATTATGGTGGAAAATAAGTATTTGGTCAATAACAAAAGTTTATCTCAATACTTTGTTATATACAAATCAAATCAAATTTTATTTGTCACATACACATGGTTAGCAGATGTTAATGCGAGTGTAGCGAAATGCTTGTGCTTCTAGTTCCGACAATGCAGTAATAACCAACAAGTAATCTAACTAACAATTCCTAAACTACTGTCTTATACACAGTGTAAGGGGATAAAGAATATGTACATAAGGATATATGAATGAGTGATGGTACAGAGCAGCATAGGCAAGATACAGTAGATGGTATCGAGTACAGTATATACATATGAGATGAGTATGTAAACAAAGTGGCATAGTTAAAGTGGCTAGTGATACATGTATTACATAAGGATGCAGTCGATGATATAGAGTACAGTATATACGTATGCATATGAGATGAATAATGTAGGGTAAGTAACATTATATAAGGTAGCATTGTTTAAAGTGGCTAGTGATATATTTACATCATTTCCCATCAATTCCCATTATTAAAGTGGCTGGAGTTGAGTCAGTGTCAGTGTGTTGGCAGCAGCCACTCAATGTTAGTGGTGGCTGTTTAACAGTCTGATGGCCTTGAGATAGAAGCTGTTTTTCAGTCTCTCGGTCCCAGCTTTGATGCACCTGTACTGACCTCGCCTTCTGGATGATAGCGGGGTGAACAGGCAGTGGCTCGGGTGATGTCCTTGATGATCTTTATGGCCTTCCTGTAACATCGGGTGGTGTAGGTGTCCTGGAGGGCAGGTAGTTTGCTTCGGTGATCGTTGTGCAGACCTCACTACCCTCTGGAGAGCCTTACAGGTTGAGGGCGGAGCAGTTGCCGTACCAGGCGGTGATACAGCCCGCCAGAATGCTCTCGATTGTGCATCTGTAGAAGTTTGTGAGTGCTTTTGGTGACAAGCCGAATTTCTTCAGCCTCCTGAGGACTGAAGGCGCTGCTGCGCCTTCTTCCGATCCTGTCTGTGTGAGTGGACCAATTCAGTTTGTCTGTGATGTGTATGCTGAGGAACTTAAAACTTGTACTCTCTCCACTACTGTTCCATGGATGTGGATAGGGGGTGTTCCCTCTGCTGTTTCCTGAAGTCCACAATCATCTCCTTAGTTTTGTTGACGTTGAGTGTGAGTTATTTTCCCTGACACCACACTCCAGGGCCCTCACCTCCTCCCTGTAGGCCCGTCTCGTCGTTGTTGGTAATCAAGCCTACCACTGTTGTGTCGTCCGCAAACTTGATGATTGAGTTGGAGCGTGCGTGGCCACGCAGTCGTGGGTGAACAGGGAGTACAGGAGAGGGCTCAGAACGCACCCTTGTGGGGCCCCAGTGTTGAGGATCAGCGGGAGGGGAGATGTTGTTACCTACCCTCACCACCTGGGGGTGGCCCCGTCCAGGAAGTCCAGTACCCAGTTACACAGAGGCGGGGTCGAGACCCAGGGTCTCGGAGCTTGATGTGTGAGCTTGGAGGGTACTATGGTGTTGAATGCCGAGCTGTAGTCGATGAACAGCATTCTCACATAGGTATTCCTCTTGTCCAGATGGAGTTTAGGGCAGTGTGCAGTGTGGTTGAGATTGTATCGTCTGTGGACCTATTTGAGCGGTAAGCAAATTGGAGTGGGTCTAGGGTGTCAGGTAGGGTGGGTGATATGGTCCTTGACTAGTCTCTCAAAGCACTTCATGATGACGGAAGTGAGTGCTACGGGGGCGGTAGTCGTTTAGCTCAGTTACCTTGGCTTTCTTGGGAACAGGAACAATGGTGGCCCTCTTGAAGCATGTGGGAACAGCAGACTGGTATATGGATTGATTGAATATGTCCCGTAAACACACCAGCCAGCTGGTCTGTACATGCTCTGAGCGCGGCTGGGGATGCCGTCTGGGCCTGCAGCCTTGCGAGGTTAACACGTTTAAATGTTTTACTCCCTCGGCTGCAGTGAAGGAGAGATCGCATTTTCCGTTGCAGGCAGTGTCAGTGGCACTGTATTGTCCTCAAAGCGGGCAAAAGTTATTTAGTCTGCCTGGGAGCAAGACATCCTGGTCCGTGACTGGGCTGGGTTTCTTCCTGTAGTCCGTGATTGACTGTAGACCCTGCCACATGCCTTTTGTGTCTGAGCCGTTGAATTGGGATTCTACTTTGTCTCTGTACTGACGCTTAGCTTGTTTGATAGCCTTACGGAGGGAATAGCTGCATTGTTTGTATTCAGTCATGTTACCAGACACCTTGCCTGATTGAAAGCAGTGGTTCGCGCTTTCAGTTTCACGCGAATGCTGCCATCAATCCAAGGTTTCTGGTTAGGGAATGTTTTAATTGTTGCTATGGGAACAACATCTTCAACTCACGTTCTAATGAACTCGCACACCCGAATCAGCGTATTCGTCAATGTTGTTATTTGGCGCAATACGAAACATGTCCCAGTCCACGTGATGGAAGCAGTCTTGGAGTGTGGAGTCAGCTTAGTCGGACCAGCATTGGACAGACCTCAGCGTAGGAGCTTCTTTTTTTAGCTTTTGTCTGTAGGCAGGTATCAGCAAAATGGAGTCGTGGTCAGCTTTTCCGAAGGGGGGCGGGGCAGGGCCTTATATGCTTGTCCGGAAGTTAGAGTAAGGTTTTTCCGCCCCTGGTTGCGCAATCGATATGCTGATAAAATTTAGGGAGTCTTGTTTTCAGATTAGCCTTGTTAAAATCCCCAACAACGATGAATGCAGCCTCCGGATAAATGGTTTCCAGTTTGCAAAGAGTTAAATAAAGTTCGTTCAGAGCCATCGATGTGTCTGCTTGGGGGGGGATATATACGGCTGTGATTATAATCGAAGAGAATTCTCTTGGTAGATAATTCCTCACAATCAAATGTAGACCGCATTCTAAATCAGGTGAACAGAAGGATTTGAGTTCCTGTATGTTTCTTTCATCGCACCATGCCTCGTTAGCCATAAGGCATACACCCCCACCCCTCTTCTTACCAGAAAGGTGTTTGTTTCTGTCGGCGCGATGCGTGGAGAAACTCCCGTTGGCTGCACGCCGGATAGCGTCTCTCCAGTGAGCCATGTTTCCGTGAAGCACAGAACGTTACAGTCTCTGATGTCCCTCTGGAATGCTACCCTTGCTCGGATTTCTTCAACCTTGTTGTCAAGAGACTGGACATTGGCAAGAAGAATGCTAGGAAGTG
>NW_027002966.1:0-5832 GCF_036934945.1 Oncorhynchus masou masou | reverse complement strand
GTAATATACCACTGGTTAATCTACATGTCTCTCCTATAGTAATATACCACTGGTTAATCTCTACATGTCTCTCCTATAGTAATATACCACTGGTTAATCTACATGTCTCTCCTATAGTAATATACCACTGGTTAATCTACATGTCTCTCCATAGTGAATATACCACTGGTTAATCTACATGTCTCTCCTATAGTAATATACCACTGGTTAATCTACATGTCTCTCCTATAGTAATATACCACTGGTTAATCTACATGTCTCTCCTATAGTAATATACCACTGGTTAATCTACATGTCTCTCCTATAGTAATATACCACTGGTTAATCTACATGTCTCTCCTATAGTAATATACCACTGGTTAATCTACATGTCTCTCCTATAGTAATATACCACTGGTTAATCTACATGTCTCTCCTATAGTAATATACCACTGGTTAATCTACATGTCTCTCCTATAGTAATATACCACTGGTTAATCTACATGTCTCTCCTATAGTAATATACCACTGGTTAATCTACATGTCTCTCCTATAGTAATATACCACTGGTTAATCTACATGTCTCTCCTATAGTAATATACCACTGGTTAATCTACATGTCTCTCCTATAGTAATATACCACTGGTTAATCTACATGTCTCTCCTATAGTAATATACCACTGGTTAATCTACATGTCTCTCCTATAGTAATATACCACTGGTTAATCTACATGTCTCTCCTATAGTAATATACCACTGGTTAATCTACATGTCTCTCCTATAGTAATATACCACTGGTTAATCTACATGTCTCTCCTATAGTAATATACCACTGGTTAATCTACATGTCTCTCCTATAGTAATATACCACTGGTTAATCTACATGTCTCTCCTATAGTAATATACCACTGGTTAATCTACATGTCTCTCCTATAGTAATATACCACTGGTTAATCTACATGTCTCTCCTATAGTAATATACCACTGGTTAATCTACATGTCTCTCCTATAGTAATATACCACTGGTTAATCTACATGTCTCTCCTATAGTAATATACCACTGGTTAATCTACATGTCTCTCCTATAGTAATATACCACTGGTTAATCTACATGTCTCTCCTATAGTAATATACCACTGGTTAATCTACATGTCTCTCCTATAGTAATATACCACTGGTTAATCTACATGTCTCTCCTATAGTAATATACCACTGGTTAATCTACATGTCTCTCCTATAGTAATATACCACTGGTTAATCTACATGTCTCTCCTATAGTAATATACCACTGGTTAATCTACATGTCTCTCCTATAGTAATATACCACTGGTTAATCTACATGTCTCTCCTATAGTAATATACCACTGGTTAATCTACATGTCTCTCCTATAGTAATATACCACTGGTTAATCTACATGTCTCTCCTATAGTAATATACCACTGGTTAATCTACATGTCTCTCCTATAGTAATATACCACTGGTTAATCTACATGTCTCTCCTATAGTAATATACCACTGGTTAATCTACATGTCTCTCCTATAGTAATATACCACTGGTTAATCTACATGTCTCTCCTATAGTAATATACCACTGGTTAATCTACATGTCTCTCCTATAGTAATATACCACTGGTTAATCTACATGTCTCTCCTATAGTAATATACCACTGGTTAATCTACATGTCTCTCCTATAGTAATATACCACTGGTTAATCTACATGTCTCTCCTATAGTAATATACCACTGGTTAATCTACATGTCTCTCCTATAGTAATATACCACTGGTTAATCTACATGTCTCTCCTATAGTAATATACCACTGGTTAATCTACATGTCTCTCCTATAGTAATATACCACTGGTTAATCTACATGTCTCTCCTATAGTAATATACCACTGGTTAATCTACATGTCTCTCCTATAGTAATATACCACTGGTTAATCTACATGTCTCTCCTATAGTAATATACCACTGGTTAATCTACATGTCTCTCCTATAGTAATATACCACTGGTTAATCTACATGTCTCTCCTATAGTAATATACCACTGGTTAATCTACATGTCTCTCCTATAGTAATATACCACTGGTTAATCTACATGTCTCTCCTATAGTAATATACCACTGGTTAATCTACATGTCTCTCCTATAGTAATATACCACTGGTTAATCTACATGTCTCTCCTATAGTAATATACCACTGGTTAATCTACATGTCTCTCCTATAGTAATATACCACTGGTTAATCTACATGTCTCTCCTATAGTAATATACCACTGGTTAATCTACATGTCTCTCCTATAGTAATATACCACTGGTTAATCTACATGTCTCTCCTATAGTAATATACCACTGGTTAATCTACATGTCTCTCCTATAGTAATATACCACTGGTTAATCTACATGTCTCTCCTATAGTAATATACCACTGGTTAATCTACATGTCTCTCCTATAGTAATATACCACTGGTTAATCTACATGTCTCTCCTATAGTAATATACCACTGGTTAATCTACATGTCTCTCCTATAGTAATATACCACTGGTTAATCTACATGTCTCTCCTATAGTAATATACCACTGGTTAATCTACATGTCTCTCCTATAGTAATATACCACTGGTTAATCTACATGTCTCTCCTATAGTAATATACCACTGGTTAATCTACATGTCTCTCCTATAGTAATATACCACTGGTTAATCTACATGTCTCTCCTATAGTAATATACCACTGGTTAATCTACATGTCTCTCCTATAGTAATATACCACTGGTTAATCTACATGTCTCTCCTATAGTAATATACCACTGGTTAATCTACATGTCTCTCCTATAGTAATATACCACTGGTTAATCTACATGTCTCTCCTATAGTAATATACCACTGGTTAATCTACATGTCTCTCCTATAGTAATATACCACTGGTTAATCTACATGTCTCTCCTATAGTAATATACCACTGGTTAATCTACATGTCTCTCCTATAGTAATATACCACTGGTTAATCTACATGTCTCTCCTATAGTAATATACCACTGGTTAATCTACATGTCTCTCCTATAGTAATATACCACTGGTTAATCTACATGTCTCTCCTATAGTAATATACCACTGGTTAATCTACATGTCTCTCCTATAGTAATATACCACTGGTTAATCTACATGTCTCTCCTATAGTAATATACCACTGGTTAATCTACATGTCTCTCCTATAGTAATATACCACTGGTTAATCTACATGTCTCTCCTATAGTAATATACCACTGGTTAATCTACATGTCTCTCCTATAGTAATATACCACTGGTTAATCTACATGTCTCTCCTATAGTAATATACCACTGGTTAATCTACATGTCTCTCCTATAGTAATATACCACTGGTTAATCTACATGTCTCTCCTATAGTAATATACCACTGGTTAATCTACATGTCTCTCCTATAGTAATATACCACTGGTTAATCTACATGTCTCTCCTATAGTAATATACCACTGGTTAATCTACATGTCTCTCCTATAGTAATATACCACTGGTTAATCTACATGTCTCTCCTATAGTAATATACCACTGGTTAATCTACATGTCTCTCCTATAGTAATATACCACTGGTTAATCTACATGTCTCTCCTATAGTAATATACCACTGGTTAATCTACATGTCTCTCCTATAGTAATATACCACTGGTTAATCTACATGTCTCTCCTATAGTAATATACCACTGGTTAATCTACATGTCTCTCCTATAGTAATATACCACTGGTTAATCTACATGTCTCTCCTATAGTAATATACCACTGGTTAATCTACATGTCTCTCCTATAGTAATATACCACTGGTTAATCTACATGTCTCTCCTATAGTAATATACCACTGGTTAATCTACATGTCTCTCCTATAGTAATATACCACTGGTTAATCTACATGTCTCTCCTATAGTAATATACCACTGGTTAATCTACATGTCTCTCCTATAGTAATATACCACTGGTTAATCTACATGTCTCTCCTATAGTAATATACCACTGGTTAATCTACATGTCTCTCCTATAGTAATATACCACTGGTTAATCTACATGTCTCTCCTATAGTAATATACCACTGGTTAATCTACATGTCTCTCCTATAGTAATATACCACTGGTTAATCTACATGTCTCTCCTATAGTAATATACCACTGGTTAATCTACATGTCTCTCCTATAGTAATATACCACTGGTTAATCTACATGTCTCTCCTATAGTAATATACCACTGGTTAATCTACATGTCTCTCCTATAGTAATATACCACTGGTTAATCTACATGTCTCTCCTATAGTAATATACCACTGGTTAATCTACATGTCTCTCCTATAGTAATATACCACTGGTTAATCTACATGTCTCTCCTATAGTAATATACCACTGGTTAATCTACATGTCTCTCCTATAGTAATATACCACTGGGTAATCTGATCAGTTGATGGTCTGATCGTGTGTTTTTCCTCCTTTTCCTCAGCCACACAGAGACAGGCATGGAGCAGGACACCTGGTTGTCACTTGCAGCTCAGCGGGGTCCTACAGGGCCCCAGGAAACTGCCATCTACCATTGTCGCCAGACCAATCATCCATACCAACAGGGACCTTCTATCCAGCAGGAACTATCAGGAACGTTCACAGTTAGGTCTTGGTAGAGTGCCCCTATTCCCTCATCTCATGTCACCGCCACTAAGGTACTGTGGAGTGGGAATGGGAATGAAACCAGACAAGCAATATCGGCTCGGCATTGAGCTACTTTTCTAAGTGATTTTCAGTTCTATTGGGTGCTATGTTGTGGCAAACCTACTGTTACTTATTACCATCAATACAGTTGGCCTTCTTGCTTATTCCCTAACATATCATCCAGCAGGGTCCTAGTGCAGTTCAATGGGAATAGTGCTAGCAGACACCAGACTAGTGCCTCCAATGCAGTTGGCTGTCTTGTAAAATAAGATTTAATATAAAGTTCCTTGTACTATAACATGGGAATCACAAAAGCTGTTGAGCCTCTGAAGAGGGGGATGGTTGTTTCCCTATTAGACTCACACGTTCCTATTGTATGAGCTGTTAATTACATTATCTAGGAAGGAAAGGGTTGTCTCATAAGATTAGCTTGTTGTTGGCCAGGGAGCAAAACAAACAAATTAAACATTATAGAAGGTGGCAACCATTCAAGTGCAATTGTTCAAGTGCATTGTGCAGTAACTTATGGTTTCACATTAAATTAGTTATCAATGCTTGAAATATCCCCTGTCCCCCTCTCTTGTAATGAGTTTAAAATGCCTACTCTATATTCAGTCTTAACTTTGGCTCGTCTCAGTTGTTTTATATAACACATGGCTAATTGATCGTCCATTGTCATTCAACTGAATTCACAACTCTGTTATAAAAAGTAAGACAATATGATGTTATTTAGATCAGCAATTAAATAAACTGTGACGAAGCATAGACTTAAAGTTAAGATTTACCAACAGAACACAACTAAATCATACACCTACATGACCAGATGAAGCCATATAATGCATGGAAAGAAAACATTGCTAAAGGCCAAAAGGATGCTAGAGGAGACCAGAGATGAACCTTCATACCTTCAGATCAGCCCTTCAGAGGAAGCTTCTGTGTGTTAAGCATCTCCTAATCCTGCTGGACTAGCACCAGGACAAAGCCCTCTGAGATGTATCCTAATCCTGCTGGACTAGCACCGGGACAAAGGCCTCTGAGATATATCCCTAATCCTGCTGGACTAGCACCGGGACAAAGGCCTCTGAGATATCTCCTAATCCTGCTGGACTAGCACCGGGACAAAGGCCTCTGAGATATATCCTAATCCTGCTG
>NW_027002965.1:0-5833 GCF_036934945.1 Oncorhynchus masou masou | reverse complement strand
GGTAGGGGTTAGGGTTAGAGTCAACACTAGGTACACACCCTGTATGGTAGGGGTTAGGGTTAGAGTCAACACTAGGTACACACCCTGTATGGTAGGGTTAGGGTTAGAGTCAACACTAGGTACACACCCTGTATGGTAGGGGTTAGGGTTAGAGTCAACACTAGGTACACACCCTGTATGGTAGGGGTTAGAGTCAACACTAGGTACACACCCTGTATGGTAGGGGTTAGAGTCAACACTAGGTACACACCCTGTATGGTAGGGGTTAGAGTCAACACTAGGTACACACCCTGTATGGTAGGGGTTAGAGTCAACACTAGGTACACACCCTGTATGGTAGGGGTTAGGGTCCAACACTAGGTACACACCCTGTATGGTAGGGGTTAGGGTTAGAGTCAACACTAGGTACACACCCTGTATGGTAGGGGTTAGGGTCAACACTAAGTACACACCCTGTATGGTAGGGGTTAGGGTTAGAGTCAACACTAGGTACACACCCTGTATGGTAGTGGTTAGAGTCAACACTAGGTACACACCCTGTATGGTAGGGGTTCGAGTCAACACTAAGTACACACCCTGAATGGTAGGGGTTAGAGTCAACACTAGGTACACACCCTGTGTGGTAGGGGTTAGAGTCAACACTAGGTACACACCCTGTATGGTAGTGGTTAGAGTCAACACTAGGTACACACCCTGTATGGTAGGGGTTCGAGTCAACACTAAGTACACACCCTGAATGGTAGGGGTTAGAGTCAACACTAGGTACACACCCTGTGTGGTAGGGGTTAGAGTCAACACGAGGTACACACCCTGTATGGTAGTGGTTAGGGTCAACACTAGGTACACACCCTGTATGGTACGGGTTAGAGTTAGAGTCAACACTAGGTACACACCCTGTATGGTAGGGGTTAGGGTTAGAGTCAACACTAGGTACACACCCTGCATGGTAGTGGTAAGGGTTAGAGTCAACACTAGGTACACACCCTGTATGGTAGGGGTTAGAGTCAACACTAGGTAGACACCCTGCATGGTAGGGGTTAGGGTTAGAGTCAGCACTAGGTACACACCCTGTATGGTAGTGGTTAGAGTCAACACTAGGTACACACCCTGTATGGTAGGGGTTATCGTCAACACTAGGTACATACCCTATATGGTAGGGGTTAGGGTTAGAGTCAACACTAGGTACACACCCTGTATGGTAGGGGTTAGGGTTATAGTCAACACTAGGTACACACCCTGTATGGTAGTGGTTAGGGTTAGAGTCAAAAACTAAGTACACACCTTGTATGGCAGGCGTTAGAGTCAACACTAGGTAGACACCCTGCATGGTAGGGGTTAGGGTTAGAGTCAACACCAGGTACACACCGTGAATGGTAGTGGTTAGAGTCA
Organism: Oncorhynchus masou masou; assembly: GCF_036934945.1. Taxonomy (NCBI): domain Eukaryota; kingdom Metazoa; phylum Chordata; class Actinopteri; order Salmoniformes; family Salmonidae; genus Oncorhynchus; species Oncorhynchus masou. Next base: position 4,444 of record NW_027002965.1, on the reverse strand, counting down.
ACACTAGGTACACACCCTGTATGGTAGGGGTTCGAGTCAACACTAGGTACACACCCTGTATGGTAGGGGTTAGAGTCAACACTAGGTACACACCCTGTATGGTAGTGGTTAGAGTCAACACTAGGAACACAACCTGTCTGGTAGGGGTTAGAGTCAACACTAGGTACACAACCTGTATGGTAGGGGTTAGGGTTAGACTCAACACTAGGTACACACCCTGTATGGTAGGGGTTAGAGTCAACACTAGATACACACCCTGTATGGTAGTGGTTAGGGTTAGAGTCAACACTCGGTACACACCCTGTATGGTAGGGGTTAGGGTTAGAGTCAACACTAGGTACACACCCTGTATGGTGGTGGTTAGAGTCAACACTAGGTAGACACCCTGCATGGTAGGGGTTAGGGTTAGAGTCAACACTAGGTACACACCCTGTATGGTAGGGGTTAGGGTTAGAGTCAACACTAGGTACACACCCTGTATGGTAGTGGTTAGAGTCAACACTAGGTACACACCCTGTATGGTAGGGGTTAGAGTCAACACTAGGTACACACCCTGTATGGTAGGGGTTTGTGTCAACACGAGGTAGACACCCTGTATGGTAGGGGTTATCGTCAACACTAGGTACATACCCTGTATGGTAGGGGTTAGAGTCAACACTAGGTACACACCCTGTATGGTAGGGGTTAGGGTTAGAGTCAACACTAGATACACACCCTGTATGGTAGGGGTTAGATTCAACACTAGGTACACACCCTGTATGGTAGGGGTTAGAGTCATTTCTAGGTACACACCCTGTATGGTAGGGGTTAGAGTCAACACTAGGTACACACCCTGTATGGTAGGGGTTAGGGTTAGAGTCAACACTAGGTACACACCCTGTATGGTAGTGGTTAGGGTTAGAGTCAACACTAGGTACACACCCTGTATGGTAGTGGTAAGGGTTAGAGTCAACACTAGGTACACACCCTGTATGGTAGTGGTAAGGGTTAGAGTCAACACTAGGTACACACCCTGTATGGTAGTGGTAAGGATTAGAGTCAACACTAGGTACACACCCTGTATGGTAGTGGTAAGGGTTAGAGTCAACACTAGGTACACACCCTGTATGGTAGGGGTTAGAGTCAACACTAAGTACACACCCTGAATGGTAGGGGTTAGAGTCAACACTAAGTACACACCCTGTATGGTAGTGGTTAGAGTCAACACTAGGTACACACCCTGTATGGTAGTGGTTAGAGTCAACACTAGGTACACACCCTGTATGGTAGGGGTTATAGTCAACACTAGGTACATACCCTGTATGGTAGGGGTTAGGGTTAGAGTCAACACTAGGTACACACCCTGTATGGTCGTGGTTAGGGTCAACACTAGGTACACACCCTGTATGGTAGGGGTTAGGGTTAGAGTCAACACTCGGTACACACCCTGTATGGTAGGGGTTAGGGTTAGAGTCAACACTAGGTACACACCCTGTATGGTAGGGGTTAGAGTCAACACTAGGTACACAATTCTGCATGGTAGTGGTTAGAGTCAACACTAGGTACACACCCTGTATGGTAGGGGTTAGGGTTAGAGTCAATACTAGGTACATACCCTGTATGGTAGGGTTAGGGTTAGAGTCAACACTAGGTACACACCCTGTATGGTAGTGGTTAGGGTTAGAGTCAACACTAGGTACACACCCTGTATGGTAGTGGTTAGGGTTATAGTCAACACTAGGTACAAACCCTGTATGGTAGTGGTTAGGGTTAGAGTCAAACACTAGGCACACAACCTGTATGGTAGGGGTTAGGGTTATAGTCAACACTAGGTACACACCCTGTATGGTAGGGGTAGGGTTATAGTCAGCACTAGGTACCAGCCTGTATGGTAGGGGTTAGGGTTAGAGTCAACACTAGGTACACACCCAGTATGGTAGGGGTTAGAGTCAACACTAGGTACGCACCCTGTATGGTCGTGGTTAGAGTCAACACTAGGTACACACCCTGTATGGTAGGGGTTAGGGTTAGAGTCAACACTAGGTACACACCCTGTATGGTAGGGGTTAGAGTCAACACTAGGTACGCACCCTGTATGGTCGTGGTTAGAGTCAACACTAGGTACACACCCTGTATGGTAGGGGTTAGGGTTAGAGTCAACACTAGGTACACACCCTGTATGGTAGGGGTTAGGGTTAGAGTCAACACTAGGTACACACCCTGTATGGTAGGGGTTAGAGTCAACACTAGGTACACACCCTGTATGGTAGGGGTTAGAGTCAACACTATGTACACACCCTGTATGGTAGGGTTAGAGTCAACACTAGGTACACACCCTGTATGGTAGTGGTTAGGGTCAACACTAAGTACACACCCTGTATGGTAGGGGTTAGGGTTAGAGTCAACACTAGGTACACACCCTGTATGGTAGGGGTTAGGGTTAGAGTCAACACTAGGTACACACCCTGTATGGTAGGGGTTAGAGTTAACACTAGGTACACACCCTGTATGGTAGGGGTTAGAGTTAACACTAGGTACACACCCTGTATGGTAGGGGTTAGAGTCAACACTAGGTACACACCCTGTATGGTAGGAGTTAGAGTCAACACTAGGTACACACCCTGTATGGTTTAGAGTCAACACTAGGTACACACCCTGTATGGTAGGGGTTAGAGTCAACACTAGGTACACACCCTGTATGGTAGTGGTAGGGGTTAGAGTCAACACTAGGTACACACCCTGTATGGTAGGGGTTAGAGTCAACACTAGGTACACAACCTGTTAGAGTCAACACTAGGTACACACCCTGTATGGTAGGGGTTAGAGTCAACACTAGGTACACAACCTGTATGGTAGGGGGGTTAGGGTTAGTCAACACTAGGTACACACCCTGTATGGTAGGGGTTAGGGTCAACACTAAGTACACACCTGTATGGTAGGGGTTAGGGTTAGAGTCAACACTAGGTACACAACCTGTATGGTAGGGGTTAGAGTCAACACTAGGTACACACCCTGTATGGTAGGGGTTAGAGTCAACACTAACACAACCTGTATGAGTAGGGGTTAGAGTCACACAGGTACACACCCTGTATGGTAGGGGGTTAGAGTCAACACTAGGTACACACCCTGTATGGTAGGGGTTAGGGTCAACACTAGGTACACACCCTGTATGGTAGTGGTTAGAGTCAACACTAGGTACACACCCTGTATGGTAGTGGTTAGGGTTAGAGTCAACACTAGGTACACACCCTGTATGGTAGGGGTTAGAGTCAACACTAGGTACACACCCTGTATGGTAGGGGTTAGAGTCAACACTAGGTACACACCCTGTATGGTAGTGGTTAGGGTTCGAGTCAACACTAGGTACACACCCTGTATGGTAGGGGTTAGGGTTAGAGTCAACACTAGGTACACACCCTGTATGTAGGGTTAGGGTTAGAGTCAACACTAGGTACACACCCTGTATGGTAGTGGTAAGGATTAGAGTCAACACTAGGTACACACCCTGTATGGTAGTGGTAAGGGTTAGAGTCAACACTAGGTACACACCCTGTATGGTAGGGGTTAGAGTCAACACTAAGTACACACCCTGAATGGTAGGGGTTAGAGTCAACACTAAGTACACACCCTGTATGGTAGTGGTTAGAGTCAACACTAGGTACACACCCTGTATGGTAGTGGTTAGAGTCAACACTAGGTACACACCCTGTATGGTAGGGGTTATAGTCAACACTAGGTACATACCCTGTATGGTAGGGGTTAGGGTTAGAGTCAACACTAGGTACACACCCTGTATGGTCGTGGTTAGGGTCAACACTAGGTACACACCCTGTATGGTAGGGGTTAGGGTTAGAGTCAACACTCGGTACACACCCTGTATGGTAGGGGTTAGGGTTAGAGTCAACACTAGGTACACACCCTGTATGGTAGGGGGTTAGAGTCAACACTAGGTACACACCCTGTATGGTAGTGGTTAGAGTCAACACTAGGTACACACCCTGTATGGTAGGGGTTATAGTCAACACTAGGTACATACCCTGTATGGTAGGGGTTAGGGTTAGAGTCAACACTAGGTACACACCCTGTATGGTAGGGGTTAGAGTCAACACTAGGTACACACCCTGTATGGTAGGGGTTAGGGTTATAGTCAACACTAGGTACAAACCCTGTATGGTAGTGGTTAGGGTTAGAGTCAACACTAGGTACACAACCTGTATGGTAGGGGTTAGAGTCAACACTAGGTACACACCCTGTATGGTAGGGGTTAGGGTCAGCACTAAGTACACACCCTGTATGGTAGGGGTTAGGGTTAGAGTCAACACTAGGTACACAACCTGTATGGTAGGGGTTAGAGTCAACACTAGGTACACACCCTGTATGGTAGGTGGTTAGAGTCAACACTAGGTACACACCCTGTATGGTAGTGGTTAGGGTCAACACTAAGTACGCACCCTGTATGGTAGGG
>NW_027002964.1:0-5833 GCF_036934945.1 Oncorhynchus masou masou | reverse complement strand
CCTCTTGAAACTCCCCATCCCGGATCCGGGATTGTGACTAAGCCTCAGGCTCATTAGCATAACGCAACGTTAACGATTTCTGAAAATCGCAAATAAAATTAAAATAATGCGTTTGCTCTCAAGCTTAGCCTTTTCTTAACAACACTGTCATCCTCAGATTTTCAAAATATGCTTTTGAACCATAGAAATTAATTAATTTGTGTAAGAGTATGCAAAGCTAGCATAGCATTTTGTGTAGCATGTAGCACGCAACATTTTCACAAAAGCCAGATAACCAAATAAATAAAATAATTTACCTTTTGAAGAGCTTCTGATGTTTTCAATGAGGAGACTCCCAGCCACATACCAAATGTGCAGTGTTTCCTGAAAGCGTCTGTGTGTAGGAAATCGTTCTGCTTTTCTACATTGCGCCTGGCTACCGAAACTAACCTGAAAATGCAGTCACCTACAACGTGAAACTTTTTCCGGATTAACTACATAATATCGACCGAAACATGGCAAACGTTGTTTGGAATCAATCCTCAAGGTGTTTTTTCACATATCTCTTCATTGACATGCAGTTCGTGGAAGCTTGCTTCTCTCTCTGTGCCCCATGGAAAAATACTGGCAGGTGACTTTGCGCACCAATTTCGGCGCAGGACACCGGGCGGACACGTGGTAAATGTGGTCTCTTATGGTCAATCTTCCAACGATCTGCCTACAAATACGTCACACTGCTGCAGACACCTTGGGGAAACGATGAAAGGGCAGACTCATTCCTCTTGCGTTCACAGCCATATAAGGAGATCATGAAAGACAGAGCCTCAAAAATCCTTGTCATTTCCTGGATGCCAAGTCATCTTGGTTTTGCCTGAAGCTCACGTTAAAGGGCACGCACAGAGAAGATATTTGTATTTCTGGACACGTCAGAGTGTTTTCTTTCGAACAGTAGCAATTATATGCATAGTCGAGCATCTTTTTGTGACAAAATATCTTGTTTAAAACGGGAACGTTTTTCTTCCAAAAATGAAATAGCGCCACCATAAGTGTAAGAGGTTAACGTACTAATGTGTGTGTGTGTGTGTGTGTGTGTGTGTGTGTGTGTGTGTGTGTGTGTGTGTGGTCATTCTATCCTTGTGTGTGTGTGGAGGTGATCACTGAGAACTCAATGAGCTGGTTTGAGCCACAGCATTTTATAGCTTAGTCCATCCTCCTGGATGTTAAAAACGTTATTTGGGATAGGGGGCAGCATTTTCACTTTTGGATGAATAGGGTGCAGAGAGTAAACTGCCTCCTACTCAGTCCCAGATGCTAATATGTGCATATAATTATTATTATTGGATAGTAAACACTCAGATGTTTCCAAAACTGTTTGAATGATGTCTGTGAGTATAACAGAACTCATATGGCAGGCAAAAACCTGATAAACAATCCAAACATGAAGTGGGAAATCTGAGGTTTGTAGTTTTTGAACTCAGCCCTATCAAATTCACAGTGGGATATGGGTTATTTTGCAATTCCTAAGGCTTCCACTAGCTGTCAACCGTCTTTAGAATGTTGTTTCAGGCTTCTACAGTGAAGGGGGGCTGCTTGACTAAGGGGTCTGGCAGAAGCCTCGTTCTCAGTCACACGCGTTCACATGAGAGGTATCTCTCGTTCCATTGCTTTTCTACAGAAAATGGAATTCTCCGGTTGGAACATTATTGAACATATATGATAAAAACATCCTAAAGATTGATTCTATACTTAGTTTGACAAGTTTCTTCGAACTGTAATATAACCTTTTGAACTTTTCGTCCGACTGGACCTGAACGTGAGTTTGGATTTGTTTACCAAACGCCCCAACAAAAGAAGCTATTTATCAAACAAAACAAACACTTACTGTCAAACTGTATTGTCGAACTGTGATTCCTGGGAGTGCATTCTGATGATGATCATCAAAGGTAAGTGAATATTTATAACGCTATTTCTGACTTCTGATGACTCCAACATGGGCCGTACATACCTTAAGGGAACTTTTTGACAATCACCGTATGGTTAGTGAGAAAGTCCCTATTGGAACTGTACGGATCATCAAAGGTAAGTGAATATTTATAACGCTATTTCTGACTTCTGATGACTCCAACATGGGCCGTACTCAGATTATTGCATGGTTTGCTTTTTCCGTAAAAAAAAATTTAAATCTGACACAGCGGTTGCATTAAGGAGAAGTATATCTCTAATTCTGTGCATAACACTTCTTGTATCTTATAATACAGTTTATGATGACTATTTCTGTAAATTGATGTGGCTCTCTGCAAAATCACCGGATGTATTGGAAGCAATTACTGAACATAACGCGTCAATGTAAACTGAGATTTTTGGATATAAATATGCACTTTATCGAAAAAAACATACATGTATTGTGTAACATGAAGTCCTATGAGTGTCATCTGATGAAGATCATCAGAGGTTAGTGATTAATTTTCTCTCTATTTCTGCTTTTTGTGACTCCTCTCTTTGGCTGGAAAATGGATGTGTATGTTTTTGTGACTTGGCTCTGACCTAACATAATCATATGTTGTGCTTTCGCTGTAAAGAGGACTGGCCACCCCACATAGCCTGGTTCCTCTCTAGGTTTCTTCCTAGGTTTTGGCCTTTCTAGGGAGTTTTTCCTAGCCACCTTGCTTCTACACCTGCATTGCTTGCTGTTTGGGGTTTTAGGCTGGGTTTCTGTACAGCACTTTGAGATATCAGCTGATGTACGAAGAGCTATATAAATACATTTAATTTGATTTGATTTAAAGCCTTTTTGAAATTGGACACGATGGGTAGATTAACAAGAAGTTTATCTTTTATTTGGTGCTTTGTACTTGTGAATGTATTTCAACTAAAATATTTTTGAATTTCGCGCGCTGCATTTTCAGCCGGAATGTTGTCGAGCGGAACCCCTAGCCTTAAGAAGTTTTATTTCAAATGTAGTACCCGGAGGGAGAAAATCCAATATGTGTTTTAATAGTTACATTGTTAGGGTAAATAAACCAAAAGTGACACACTCCAATCAGTTTCTGAGACAATTCCCCAGACTTTGTAGATAGTTAAATAATGATTAAACAATATTTATCAAATGATCCATTAAAGATACCAACTCAAAACCTATGTATATTTGAAATCGGAAGTTTACATACACTTAGGTTGGAGTCATTAAAACTGATTTTTCAACCACTCCACAAATGTATTGATAACAAACTATCGTTTTGGCAACTCGGTTAGGACATCGACTTTGTGCATGACACAAGTAATTTTTCCGACAATTGTTTACAGACAGATTATTTCACTTATAATTCACTGTGTCACAATTCCAGTGGGTCAGAAGTTTACATACACAGAGGTAACTGTGGCTTTAAACAGCTTGGAAAATTCCAGAAAAGTATGTCATGGCTTTAAAAGCTTCTGATAGACTAATTGACATCATTTGAGTCAGTTGGAGGTGTACCTGTGGATATATTCCAAGGCCTACTTTCAAACTCAGTGCCTCTTTGCTTTGCTTGACATCATGGAAAAATGAACAGAAATCAGCCAAGACCTCAAAAAAAAAATTGGAGACCTCCCCAAGTCTGGTTCATCTGGTTCATCCCAAATGCCTGAAGGTACCACGTTCATCTGTACAAACAATAGTATGCAATTATAAACACCATGGGACCACGCAGCCGTCATACCGCTCAGGAAGGAGACGTGTTCTTTCTCCTAGAGATGAACATACTTTGGTGCGAAAAGTGCAAATCAATCACAGAACAACAGCAAAGGAACTTGTGAAGTTGCTGGAGGAAACAGATAGAAAAGTATCTCTATCTACAGTAAAACAACATAACCTGAAAGGCCGCACAGCAAGGAAGAAGCCACTGCTTCAAAACCACAATAAAAAAGCCAGACTACAACTGCAACTGGGGCGGCAGGGTAGGCTAGTGGTTAGAGCGTTGGACTAGCAACCGGAAGGTTGTGAGCTCAAACCCCCGAGCTGACAAGGTACAAATCTGTCGTTCTGCCCATGAACAGGCAGTTAACCCACTGTTCCCAGGCCGTCATCGAAAATAAGAATGTGTTCTTAACTGACTTGCCAGGTAAAATTAAAAAATTAAAATTAAAAACTGCACATGGGGACAAAGCTGAAGCTTTTTGGAGAAATGTCCTCTGGTCTGATGAAACAAAAATAGAACTGTTTGCCATAATGACCATCGTTAGGTTTGGAGGAAAAAGGGGGAGGCTTGCAAGCCGAAAAACACCATCCCAACCATGAAGCACAGGGGTGGCAGCATCATGTTGTGGGGGTGCTTTGCTGCAGGAGGGACTGGTGCACTTCACAAAATAGATGGCTTCATGAGGCAGGAAAATTATGTGGATGCATTAAAGCAACATCTCAAGACATCAGTCAGGAAGTTAAAGATTGGTCGCAAATGGGTCTTCCAAATGGACATATGACCCCAAGCATACTTCCAGTGGCTTAAGGACAATAAAGTCAAGGTATTTGGAGTGGCCATCACAAATCCTTGACCTCAATCCTATAGAAAATGTGTGCTCTGAACTGAAAAAGCGTGTGCGAGCAAGAGGCCTACAAACCTGACTCAGTTACACCAGCTCTGTCAGGAGGAATGGGCCAAAATTCACCCAACTTATTGTGGGAAGCTTGTGGAAGGCTACCCGAAACGTTTGACCCCAAGTTAAACTATTTTTACGCAATGCTACCAAATATTAATTGAGTGTATGTAAACTTCTGACCCATTGGGAATATAATGAAAGAAATAAAAGCTGGACTAAATCATTCTCTCAACTATTGTTCTGACATTTCACATTCTTAACTTCTTGAAACTCCCCATCCCGGATCCGGGATTGTGACTTAAGCCTCAGGCTCATTAGCATAACGCAACGTTAACGATTTCTGAAAATCGCAAATAAAATTAAAATAATGCGTTTGCTCTCAAGCTTAGCCTTTTCTTAACAACACTGTCATCTCAGATTTTCAAAATATGCTTTTGAACCATAGAAATTGACTAATTTGTGTAAGAGTATGCAAAGCTAGCATAGCATTTTGTGTAGCATGTAGCACGCAACATTTTCACAAAAGCCAGATAACCAAATAAATAAAATCATTAACTTTGAAGAGCTTCGGATGTTTTCAATGAGGAGACTCTCAGTTACATAGCAAATGTGCAGTTTTTCAAAAAAATATTATTTGTGTAGGACAAATCACTCCGTTTTGTTCACGTTTGGCTATGAAAAAACCCTGTATACAGTTATAGCCTGAAGCTCATTAGCATAATGTAACGTTAACGATTTCTGAAAATCGCAAATAAAATAAGAAAATAATGCATCTGCTCTCAAGCTTAGCCTTTTCTTAACACTGTCATCTCAGATTTTCAAAATATGCTTTTGAACCATAGAAATGGACTAATTTGTGTAAGAGTATGCAAAGCTAGCAATGCATTTTTGAATAACATGTAGCACGCAACATTTTCACAAAAACCAGATAACCAAATAAATAAAATCATTTACCTTTGAAGAGCTTCTGATGTTTTCAATGAGGGAGACTCTCAGTTACACACCAAATGCGCAGTGTTTCCTGAAAGCTTCTGTGTGTAGGAGAAATCGTTCCGTTTTCTACATTGCGCTGGCTACTGAAACGAACCGAAATGCAGTCACCTACAACGTAAAACTTTTTCCGGATTAACTACATAATATCGACCGAAACATGGCAAACGTTGTTTGGAATCAGTCCTCAAGGTGTTTTTTCACATATCTCTTCATTGACATGCAGTTCGTGGAAGCTTGCTTTACTCTGTGTATTGTTTGGAAAAATACTGGCAGGTGACTTTTGCGC
>NW_027002963.1:0-5834 GCF_036934945.1 Oncorhynchus masou masou | reverse complement strand
CAGTGCCCTTGTTTGGGTGTAGGGCCTGATCAGAGCCTGGAGGTACTGCGGTGCCGTTCCCCTCACAGCTCCGTAGGCAAGCACCATGGTCTTGTAGCGGATGCGAGCTTCAACTGGAAGCCAGTGGAGAGAGCGGAGGAGCGGGGTGACGTGAGAGAACTTGGGAAGGTTGAACACCAGACGGGCTGCGGCGTTCTGGATGAGTTGTAGGGGTTTAATGGCACAGGCAGGGAGCTGGTCATCAGACGGGGAAAGGAGAAGATTAATTGTGTGTCGTCTGCATAGCAATGATAGGAGAGACCATGTGAGGTTATGACAGAGCCAAGTGACTTGGTGTATAGCGAGAATAGGAGAGGGCCTAGAACAGAGCCCTGGGGGACACCAGTGGTGAGAGCGCGTGGCGAGGAGACAGATTCTCGCCACGCCACCTGGTAGGAGCGACCTGTCAGGTAGGACGCAATCCAAGCGTGGGCCGCGCCGGAGATGCCCAACTCGGAGAGGGTGGAGAGGAGGATCTGATGGTTCACAGTATCGAAGGCAGCCGATAGGTCTAGAAGGATGAGAGCAGAGGAGAGGGAGTTAGCTTTAGCAGTGCGGAGTGCCTCCGTGATACAGAGAAGAGCAGTCTCAGTTGAATGACTAGTCTTGAAACCTGACTGATTTGGATCAAGAAGGTCATTCTGAGAGAGATAGCGGGAGAGCTGGCCAAGGACGGCACGTTCAAGAGTTTTGGAGAGAAAAGAAAGAAGGGATACTGGTCTGTAGTTGTTGACATCGGAGGGATCGAGTGTAGGTTTTTTCAGAAGGGGTGCAACTCTCGCTCTCTTGAAGACGGAAGGGACGTAGCCAGCGGTCAGGGATGAGTTGATGAGCGAGGTGAGGTAAGGGAGAAGGTCTCCGGAAATGGTCTGGAGAAGAGAGGAGGGGATAGGGTCAAGCGGGCAGGTTGTTGGGCGGCCGGCCGTCACAAGAAGCGAGATTTCATCTGGAGAGAGAGGGGAGAAAGAGGTCAGAGCACAGGGTAGGGCAGTGTGAGCAGAACCAGCGGTGTCGTTTGACTTAGCAAACGAGGATCGGATGTCGTCGACCTTCTTTTCAAAATGGTTGACAAAGTCATCTGCAGAGAGGGAGGAGGGGGGGGGGAGGATTCAGGAGGGAGGAGAAGGTGGCAAAGAGCTTCCTAGGGTTAGAGGCAGATGTTTGGAATTTAGAGTGGTAGAAAGTGGCTTTAGCAGCAGAGAGAGGAGGAAAATGTAGAGAGGAGGGAGTGAAAGGATGCCAGGTCCGCAGGGAGGCGAGTTTTCCTCCATTTCCGCTCGGCTGCCCGGAGCACTGTTCTGTGAGCTCGCAGTGAGTCGTCGAGCCACGGAGCGGGAGGGGAGGACCGAGCCGGCCTGGAGGATAGGGGACATAGAGAGTCAAAGGATGCAGAAAGGGAAGAGAGGAGGGTTGAGGAGGCAGAATCAGGAAATAGGTTGGAGAAGGTATGAGCAGAGGGAAGAGATGATAGGATGGAAGAGGAGAGAGTAGCGGGGGAGAGAGAGCGAAGGTTGGGACGGCGCGATACCATCCGAGTAGGGGCAGTGTAGGAAGTGTTGGATGAGAGCGAGAGGGAAAAGGATACAAGGTAGTGGTCGGAGACTTGGAGGGGAGTTGCAATGAGGTTAGTGGAAGAACAGCATCTAGTAAAGATGAGGTCGAGCGTATTGCCTGCCTTGTGAGTAGGGGGGGAAGGTGAGAGGGTGAGGTCAAAAGAGGAGAGGAGTGGAAAGAAGGAGGCAGAGAGGAATGAGTCAAAGGTAGACGTGGGGAGGTTAAAGTCGCCCAGGACTGTGAGAGGTGAGCCGTCCTCAGGAAATGAGCTTATCAAGGCATCAAGCTCATTGATGAACTCTCCGAGGGAACCTGGAGGGCGATAAATGATAAGGATGTTAAGCTTGAAAGGGCTGGTAACTGTGACAGCATGGAATTCAGGATAATGAGAAAATATTTATTTTTGTTATTTATTGGAATGGTTCAAATTATGTCAGTCAATGCGAATGGTTTAAGAACAATGGAAAAATTCTGATTTTGGTTTAAGAACAATGAAGAATTCTGATGTTTTATGCCTTCAAGAAACACATTGGGACAATATATGTATTTTAGAATTTAAAAAAAATATGGAGATATTATTTTTGTTAACTAATGGTCTAGAAATCCCGGGAGGGGTCAAGAAAATGCATTTTCGTTGTCGGCAGGATTCGAACCTGCGCAGGAAGACCCTAATGGATTTCGAGTCCATCGCCTTAACCACTCGGCCACGACAACAGGCTTGTTAGGAGTGAAAGGGCCACCAGGCATAGCCTACAGAAAGTGATAATTTTACAACTGAGAGAAAATGCAAATCAAATCAAATCACATTTTATTTGTCACATAAACATGGTTAGCAGATGTTAATGCGAGTGTAGCGAAATGCTTGTGCTTCCAGTTCCGACAGTGCAGTAATAACCAACAAGTAATCTAACTAACAATTCCAAAACTAATTTCTTATACACAGTGTAAGGGGATAAAGAATATGTACATAAAGATATGAATGAGTCATGGTGCAGAGCAGCATAGGCAAGATACAGTAGATGGTATCGAGTACAGTATATACATATGAGATGAGTATGTAAACAAAGTGGCATAGTTAAAGTGGCGAGTGATACATGTATTACATAAGGATGCAGTAGATGATAGAGTACAGTATATACGTATACATATGAGATGAATAATGTAGGGTAGGTAAACATTATATTAGGTAGCATTGTTTAAAGTGGCTAGTGATATATTTTACATCATTTCCCATCAATTCCCATTATTGCAGTGGCTGGAGTTGAGTCAGTGTGTTGGCAGCAGCCACTCAATGTTAGTGGTTGCTGTTTAACAGTCTGATGGCCTTGAGATAGAAGCTGTTTTTCAGTCTCTCGGTCCCAGCTTTGATGCACCTGTACTGACCTCGCCTTCTGGATGATAGTGGGGTGAACAGGCAGTGGCTCGGGTGGGTGTTGTCCTTGATGATCTTTGTTGCCTTCCTGTAACATCTGGTGGTGTAGGTGTCCTGAAGGGCAGGTAGTTTGCCCCCGGTAATACGTTGTGCAGACCTCACTAACCTCTGGAGAGCCTTACGTTTGTGGGCGGAGCAGTTGCTGTACCAGGCGGTGATACAGCCCGCCAGGATGCTCTCGATTGTGCATCTGTAGAAGTTTGTGAGTGCTTCTGGTGACAAGCCAAATTTTTTCAGCCTCCTGAGGTTGAAGATGCGCTGCTGCGCCTTCTTCACGATGCTGTCTGTGTGAGTGGACCAATTCAGTTTGTCTGTGATGTGTATGCCGAGGAACTTAAAACTTACTACCCTCTCCACTACTGTTCCATCGATGTGGATAGGGGGTGCTCCCTCTGCTGTTTCCTGAAGTCCACAATCATCTCCTTAGTTTTGTTGACGTTGAGTGTGAGGTTATTGTCCTGACACCACACTCCGAGGGCCCTCACCTCCTCCCTGTAGGCCGTCTCGTCGTTGTTGGTAATCAAGCCTACCACTGTTGATCAAGCCTACCACTTGATGATTGAGTTGGAGGCGTGCAGGAGAGGGCTCAGAACGCACCCTTGTGGGGCCCCAGTGTTGAGGATCAGCGGGGTGGAGATGTTGTTGCCTACCCTCACCACCTGGGGGCGGCCCGTCAGGAAGTCCAGTACCCAGTTGCACAGGGCGGGGTCGAGACCCAGGGTCTCGAGCTTGATGACGAGCTTGGAGGGTACTATGGTGTTAAATGCCGAGCTGTAGTCGATGAACAGTATTCTCACATAGGTATTCCTCTTGTCCAGATGGGTTAGGGCAGTGTGCAGTGTGGTTGAGATTGCGTCGTCTGTGGACCTATTTGGGCGGTAAGCAAATTGGAGTGGGTCTGGTGTGTCAGGTAGGGTGGAGGTGATATGGTCCTTGACTAGTCTCTCAAAGCACTTCATGATGACGGAAGTGAGTGCTACGGGGCGGTAGTCGTTTAGCTCAGCTACCTTAGCTTTCTTGGGAACAGGAACAATGGTGGCCCTCTTGAAGCATGTGGGAACAGCAGACTGGTATAGGGATTGATTGAATATGTCCGTCAACACACCAGCCAGCTGGTCTGCGCATGCTCTGAGGGCGCGGCTGGGGATGCCGTCTGGGCCTGCAGCCTTGCGAGGGTTAACACGTTTAAATGTTTTACTCACCTCAGCTGCAGTGAAGGAGAGACCGCATGTTTCCGTTGCAGGCCGTGTCAGTGGCACTGTATTGTCCTCAAAGCGGGCAAAAAAGTTATTTAGTCTGCCTGGGAGCAAGACATCCTGGGCCGTGACTGAGCTGGATTTATTCTTATAGTCCGTGATTGACTGTAGACCCTGCCACATACCTCTTGTGTCTGAGCCGTTGAATTGAGATTCTACTTTGTCTCTATACTGATGCTTAGCTTGTTTGATAGCCTTACGGAGGGAATAGCTGCACTGTTTGTATTCAGTCATATTACCAGTCACCCTGCCCTGATTAAAAGCAGTGGTTTGCGCTTTCAGTTTCACGCGAATGATGCCATCAATCCACGGTTTCTGGTTAGGGAATGTTTTAATCGTTGCTATGGGAACGACATCTTCAACGCATGTTCTAATGAACTCGCACACCGAATCAGCGTATTCGTCAATGTTGTTGCCTGACGCAATACGAAACATGTCCCAGTCCACGTGATGGAAGCAGTCTTGGAGTGTGGAATCAGCTTGGTCGGACCAGCGTTGGACAGACCTCAGCGTGGGAGCTTCTTGTTTCAGTTTCTGTCTGTAGGCAGGGATCAGCAAAATTGAGTCGTGGTCAGCTTTTCCGAAAGGGGGGCGGGGCAGGGCCTTATATGCGTCGCGGAAGTTAGAATAACAGTGATCCAAGGTTTTGCCAGCCCTGGTGGCGCAATCGATATGCTGATACATTTTAGGGAGTCTTGTTTTCAGATTAGCCTTGTTAAAATCCCCAGCTACAATGAATGCAGCCTCAGGATGTATGGATTCCAGTTCGCAAAGAGTCAAATAAAGTTTGTTCAGAGCCATCGATGTGTCTGCTTGGGGGGGAATATATACGGCTGTGATTATAATCAAAGAGAATTCTCTTGGTAGATAATGCGGTCTGCATTTGATTGTGAGGAATTCTAAATCAGGTGAACAGAAGGATTTGAGTTCCTGTATGTTTCTGTGATCACACCACGTCTCGTTAGCCATAAGGCATACGCCCCCGCCCCTCTTCTTACCAGAAAGGTGTTTGTTTCTGTCGGCGTGATGCGTGGAGAAACCCGCTGGCTGCACCGCCACCGAGAGCGTCTCTCCAGTGAGCCATGTTTCCGTGAAGCAAAGAACGTTACAGTCACTGATGTCCCTCTGGAATGCTACCCTTGCTCGGATTTCATCAACCTTGTTGTCAAGAGACTGGACATTGGCGAGAAGAATGCTAGAATGCACGATGTGCCCGTCTACGTAGTCTGACCAGAAGACCGCCTCGTTTCCCTCTTTTACGAAGTCGTTTTTTTGGGTCGCCGGCTGGGATCCATTCCGTTTTCCTGGTTGAAAGGCAGAACACAGGATCCGCTTCGCGAAAGTCATATTCTTGGTCGTACTGATGGTGAGTTGACGCTGATCTTATATTCAGTAGTTCTTCTCGACTGTATGTAATGAAACCTAAGATGACCTGGGGTACTAATGTAAGAAATAACACGTAAAAAAAACAAAAAACTGCATAGTTTCCTAGGAACGCAAAGCGAGGCGGCCATCTCTGTCGGCGCCGGAAGTTAAGTTAATAAGAGGTAGTA
>NW_027002962.1:0-5836 GCF_036934945.1 Oncorhynchus masou masou | reverse complement strand
TGGAATTTGACTGGAATTGAAATGGAATTGACTGGAATTGAAATGGAATTGAAATGGAATTGACTGGAATTGAAATGGAATTGACTGGAATTTAAATGGAATTGAAAGGGAATTGAAAGGGAATTGACTGGAATTGAAATGGAATTGACCCCCAGCTCTGTTGCAGTTACACATCATGACCAGACTGGTCTCAGAACATATTTTATATTTTACTAAAATTCGTGCCACTCCAATAGAACATCTCCTTTTTGGTATATGTAAATCCAGGGACACTCAAATGAGTATGATATGTTACGTTGGTATGACAGTAGGTTACTTAAGGCAGAGCAAACGTTTAGCAAGCCAAAGAATACATATTTCAATCTAATCACAGACTGCATTAGCATTTTAGCAGCTTTGCATCTACTTACTACTTTTTTAGGTACTTTGCAACTACTTAGCATGCTAGCTCACCCTTCCCCTAACCCTTTAATCTATATCCTAACCTAATCATACTAAAACAGTTGAGTGTGATATATCAAACTAAAGCAGTTGAGTGTGATATATTGTATCGTAAGCAGTTGAGTGTGATATATCAAACTAACGCAGTTGAGTGTGATATATCAAACTAACGCAGTTGAGTGTGATATAGCAAACTAAAGCAGTTGAGTGTGATATATCACACTAAAACAGTAGAGCGTGATATATCAAACTAAAGCAGTTGAGTGTGATATATCAAACTAAAGCAGTTGAGTGTGATATATCACACTAAAACAGTAGAGCGTGATATATCAAACTAAAGCAGTTGAGTGTGATATATCAAACTAAAGCAGTTGAGTGTGATATATCACACTAAAACAGTAGAGTGTGATATATCAAACTAAAGCAGTTGAGTGTGATATATCAAACTAAAGCAGTCGAGTGTGATATATCATACTAAAGCAGTTGAGTGTGATATATCATACAGAAGCAGTCGAGTGTGATATATCAAACTAAAGCAGTCGAGTGTGATATATCATACTAAAGCAGTTGAGTGTGATATATCATACTGAAGCAGTTGAGTGTGATATATCAAACTGAAGCAGTTGAGTGTGATATATCAAACTAAAGCAGTTGAGTGTGATATATCGTATCGTAAGCAGTTGAGTGTGATATATCAAACTAACGCAGTTGAGTGTGATATATCATACTAAAACAGTTGAGTGTGATATATCAAACTAAAGCAGTTGAGTGTGATATATCACACTAAAACAGTAGAGCATGATATCAAACTAAAGCAGTCAAGTGTGATATATCAAACTAAAGCAGTTGAGTGTGATATATCACACTAAAGCAGTTGAGTGTGATATATCATACTGAAGCAGTTGAGTGTGATATATCATACTGAAGCAGTTGAGTGTGATATATCATACTAAAGCAAAGAGGGGGACACTGCACTAAATCAGTTGAGTGTGATATATCATACTGAAGCAGTTGAGTGTGATATATCATACTAAAGCAGTTGAGTGTGATATATCATACTAAAGCAGTTGAGTGTGATATATCATACTAAAGCAGTTGAGTGTGATATATCACACTAAATCAGTTGAGTGTGATATATCATACTGAAGCAGTTGAGTGTGATATATCATACTAAAGCAGTTGAGTGTGATATATCATACAGTTGAGTGTGATATATCATACTGAAGCAGTTGAGTGTGATATATCACACTAAAGCAGTTGAGTGTGATATATCATACTGAAGCAGTTGAGTGTGATATATCATACTGAAGCAGTCGAGTGTGATATATCAAACTAACGCAGTTGAGTGTGATATATCAAACTAACGCAGTTGAGTGTGATACATCATACTAAAGCAGTTGAGTGTGATATCAAACTAAAGCAGTTGAGTGTGATACATCATACTAAACGATACTGGTGCGATCAAGACGTAGGATACGTCCTACAATTCGTATTATATTGTACGACCGCTATTACGTTGGTAAGCCAATGTAATGTAATCTAATGTAAAGTAACATATCATACTAAATGGAGTGGCATGGCTACGTTTGCTCTGAGACCAGGTTTCAGCGGTCTACACCATGAGGCGAGAGCCAGGATGTAGTGAGACTCTTTCAGATGTTTGTCTCTCCACAGTTCTCTGTCTTCCTCTTGCACTGGTAACAGCGGTACTGCTCACACTGGTCAATCAGAAGACTGCTCCCAGACCTGTCATAGACATCAGAGATCAACTAAATCAATCAGCAGACTGCTCCCAGACCTGACATAGAGATCAGAGATCAACGTCAGAATGTGGTCAAATCAATCAGCAGACTGCTCCCAGACCTGTCATAGACATCAGAGATCAACGTCAGAATGTGATGGTACAGATAGCAGACGTCAACTATCATGACAGTGATCGACTCAATCAGCCGGTCCCAAATCACTACCTTTTTCTCCTTCTTGACCCTAACCCCCGATGCTAGCATGTCTGAAGGGTGTGTATAAACAGTGTAGTGGTAGATCTGAAGGGTCTGGATAGGTATAAACAGTGTAGTGGTAGATCTGAAGGGTCTGGATAGGTATAAGATCTGAAGGGTCTGGATAGGTATAAACAGTGTAGTGGTATCTGAAGGGTCTGGATAGGTATAAACAGTGTAGTGGTAGATCTGAAGGGTGGATAGATCAGTGAAGATCTGGTCTGGATAGGTGTATAAACAGTGCAGTGCAGTGGGAAAGCTTCCATCATATTGTTTCCATCCTACAGATCTGTAAACATAGAAGGGTTAGGGCCAGTCCAGGTTGTGATTTGAGTATATTACTTGATGAATTCCTTCTCCTCTCTGTCTCGGTGGCGTTTCAGGTCGGCGCTGCGTCTCCAGGTGTCCTCCAACGAGGCCCGCAGGTCACGCAGCTTCTCAAAGCGGTTGATGTGGTCGTTTATCAGTCTGCCAGGAGAGAGAGTGTGAGAGGAAAAAATATAGAAACAGAACATATAGACAAGACATCTCATATAAAATGGCCTTTAACCTTGAACCTTTCCATATACCATTTTTTTCTGCATTCTCATTTTATTCACTCACTTTCTGAATTTCAAGTGGAGAATTTCACCCTCCCCACTCCCCGTCTCTCCATGACTCCCTCTCGCTCCCTTTCCCCCACCTCTCCCCCTCTGCCTTCCCCTTTCCCACTCACTCCTTCCTGTTCCTGCTGAGCATCTCTCTCTCGTTCTTCTGTTTGGTGCTGCGGTTAAGGAGCAGCTCTTTTCTCTTGTTATTAGCCGTGGTCAGCTGTTCCTGGTAGACCTTCTCCGCCCGCTGCCTCTGCTCGGACAGCCCAGCAGGGGTACAGTCCAGCTGGCCAAACACAGGGTCGTCGAGTCGGGCAGGCGCGCTGGGAGGCCCGAGCCCTGGTATTCCACCTGGTAGATACGGTAATTAAATAACATCCATTAGATTTGTGGAGCATCAAGATCCTCTAATTATTTTTCTACTCAACCTGGGTGAAGATTACAATCACAGAGGAGCTCACAACTACTGGAAACTCATCTGTCATCTATAAGTACTGGAATCTCTCAACTATGACTTCTGTTCTCAGGTTAAAGAAGAGCCATTTGGTTGGCAGAGCATGAAGATCACTAGTGTGCTGAGATTGTTTTCACTCAACCTGGACTAAACATAGACACCACAGAGGAGCTGGCCTACTGTTCAACCTGGACTAGACATAGACACCACAGAGGAGCTGGACTTACTGTTCAACCTGGACTAGACATAGACACCACAGAGGAGCTAGACTACTGTTCAACCTGGACTAGACATAGACACCACAGAGGAGCGGATGCAACCTGGACTAGACATAGACACCACAGAGGAGCTGGACTACTGTTCAACCTGGACTAGACATAGACACCACAGAGGAGCTAGACTACTGTTCAACCTGGACTAGACATAGACACCACAGAGGAGCTAGACTACTGTTCAACCTGGACTAGACGTAGACACCACAGAGGAGCTGGCCTACTGTTCAACCTGGACTAGACATAGACACCACAGAGGAGCTGGACTACTGTTCAACCTGGACTAGACAAAGACACCACAGAGGAGTAGACTACTGTTCAACCTGGACTAGACATAGACACCACAGAGGAGCTGGACTACTGTTCAACCTGGACTAGACATAGACACCAGAGAGGAGCTGGCCTACTGTTCAACCTGGACCAGACATAGACACCACAGAGGAGCTGGACTACTGTTCAACCTGGACTAGACAGACACCACAGAGGAGCTGGACTACTGTTCAACCTGGACTAGACAGACACCACAGAGGAGCTGGACTACTGTTCAACCTGGAATAGACATAGACACCACAGAGGAGCTGGCCTACTGTTCAACCTGGACTAGACATAGACACCACAGAGGAGCTGGACTACTGTTCAACCTGGACTAGACATAGACACCACAGAGGAGCTGGACTACTGTTCAACCTGGACTAGACATAGACACCACAGAGGAGCTGGACCTACTGTTCAACCTGGACTAGACATAGACACCACAGAGGAGCTGGACTACTGTTCAACCTGGACTAGACATAGACACCACAGAGGAGCTGGACTACTGTTCAACCTGGACTAGACATAGACACCACAGAGGAGCTGGACTACTGTTCAACCTGGACTAGACATAGACACCAGAGAGGAGCTGGACTACTGTTCAACCTGGACTAGACATAGACACCACAGAGGAGTAGACTACTGTTCAACCTGGACTAGACATAGACACCACAGAGGAGCTGGACTACTGTTCAACCTGGACTAGACATAGACACCACAGAGGAGCTGGCCTACTGTTCAACCTGGACTAGACATAGACACCACAGAGGAGCTGGACTACTGTTCAACCTGGACTAGACATAGACACCAGAGAGGAGTAGACTACTGTTCAACCTGGACTAGACATAGACACCACAGAGGAGTAGACTACTGTTCAACCTGGACTAGACATAGACACCACAGAGGAGCTGGACTACTGTTCAACCTGGACTAGACATAGACACCACAGAGGAGTAGACTACTGTTCAACCTGGACTAGACATAGACACCACAGAGGAGCTGGCCTACTGTTCAACCTGGACTAGACATAGACACCACAGAGGAGCTGGACTACTGTTCAACCTGGACTAGACATAGACACCACAGAGGAGCTGGACTACTGTTCAACCTGGACTAGACGTAGACACCAGAGAGGAGCTAGACTACTGTTCAACCTGGACTAGACGTAGACACCAGAGAGGAGCTGGACTACTGTTCAACCTGGACTAGACATAGACACCACAGAGGAGTAGACTACTGTTCAACCTGGACTAGACATAGACACCACAGAGGAGTAGACTACTGTTTAACCTGGACTAGACATAGACACCACAGAGGAGCTGGACTACTGTTCAACCTGGACTAGACATAGACACCAGAGAGGAGCTGGACTACTGTTCAACCTGGACTAGACATAGACACCACAGAGGAGCTGGACTACTGTTCAACCTGGACTAGACATAGACATCACAGAGGAGCTGGACTACTGTTCAATCCCTCATCTACTGCATTTCCTTCCTCAACTGTCCTTCTTTAAGTACTTCAAGTCTGGTTCAACTGTCCTTCTTTAAGTACTTCAAGTCTGGTTCAACTGTCCTTCTTTAAGTACTTCAAGTCTGGTTCAACTGTCCTTCTTTAAGTACTTCAAGTCTGGTTCAACTGTCCTTCTTTAAGTACTTCAAGTCTGGTTCAACTGTCCTTCTTTACCATGAATTGTTCCTCCTCTTCCTCCCCATTTCTCCTTCCTTCCTTCCCTCTCTATCCCTTCTTTATCGTAAACCTCTCCATCTG
>NW_027002961.1:135000-175023 GCF_036934945.1 Oncorhynchus masou masou | reverse complement strand
TAGAGGAGGTAGGTAGCCTAGTGGTTAGAGTGTAGAGGCGTGCAGGTAGCCTAGTGGTTAGAGTGTAGAGGAGGTAGGTAGCCTAGTGGTTAGAGTGTAGAGGTGGCAGGTAGCCTAGTGGTTAGAGTGTAGAGGCAGGGAGCCTAGTGGTTAGAGTGTAGGGGCGGCAGGTAGCCTAGTGGTTAGAGTGTAGAGGCGGCAGGGAGCCTAGTGGTTAGAGTGTAGGGGAGGCAGGG
Source organism: Oncorhynchus masou masou (assembly GCF_036934945.1). Taxonomy (NCBI): domain Eukaryota; kingdom Metazoa; phylum Chordata; class Actinopteri; order Salmoniformes; family Salmonidae; genus Oncorhynchus; species Oncorhynchus masou. Next base: position 174,787 of record NW_027002961.1, on the reverse strand, counting down.
AGCCTAGTGGTTAGAGGTAGAGGCGGCAGGTAGCCTAGTGGTTAGAGTGTAGAGGAGGCAGGGTAGCCTAGTGGTTAGAGTGTAGAGGAGGCAGGTAGTCTAGTGGTTAGAGTGTAGAGGAGGCAGGGTAGCCTAGTGGTTAGAGTGTAGAGGCGGCAGGGTAGCCTAGTGGTTAGAGTGGAGGGGCGGCAGGTAGCCTAGTGGTTAGAGTGTAGAGGCGGTAGGTAGCCTAGTGGTTAGAGTGTAGAGGTGGCAGGTAGCCTAGTGGTTAGAGTGTAGAGGAGGCAGGTAACCTAGTGGTTAGAGTGTAGAGGTGGCAGGGTAGCCTAGTGGTTAGAGTGTAGAGGCGGTAGGTAGCCTAGTGGTTAGAGTGTAGAGGAGGCAGGGAGCCTAGTGGTTAGAGTGTAGAGGTGGCAGGGTAGCCTAGTGGTTAGAGTGTAGAGGCGGCAGGGTAGCCTAGTGGTTAGAGTGTAGAGGCGGCAGGTAGCCTAGTGGTTAGAGAGTAGTGGTGGCAGGGTAGCCTAGTGGTTAGAGTGTAGAGGAGGCAGGGTAGCCTAGTGGTTAGAGTGTAGAGGAGGCAGGTAGCCTAGTGGTTAGAGTGTAGAGGTGGCAGGGTAGCCTAGTGGTTAGAGTGTAGAGGCGGCAGGTAGCCTAGTGGTTAGAGTGTAGAGGAGGCAGGTAGCCTAGTGGTTAGAGTGTAGAGGAGGCAGGTAGCCTAGTGGTTAGAGTGTAGAGGCGGCAGGTAGCCTAGTGGTTAGAGTGTAGAGGAGGTAGGTAGCCTAGTGGTTAGAGTGTAGAGGCGGCAGGTAGCCTAGTGGTTAGAGTGTAGAGGAGGTAGGTAGCCTAGTGGTTAGAGTGTAGAGGTGGCAGGTAGCCTAGTGGTTAGAGTGTAGAGGCAGGGAGCCTAGTGGTTAGAGTGTAGGGGCGGCAGGTAGCCTAGTGGTTAGAGTGTAGAGGCGGCAGGGAGCCTAGTGGTTAGAGTGTAGGGGAGGCAGGGAGCCTAGTGGTTAGAGTGTAGAGGCGGCAGGTAGCCTAGTGGTTAGAGTGTAGAGGAGGCAGGGTAGCCTAGTGGTTAGAGTGTAGAGGAGGCAGGTAGTCTAGTGGTTAGAGTGTAGAGGAGGCAGGGTAGCCTAGTGGTTAGAGTGTAGAGGCGGCAGGTAGTCTAGTGGTTAGAGTGTAGAGGAGGCAGGGTAGCCTAGTGGTTAGAGTGTAGAGGCGGCAGGGTAGCCTAGTGGTTAGAGTGGAGGGGCGGCAGGTAGCCTAGTGGTTAGAGTGTAGAGGAGGCAGGGTAGCCTAGTGGTTAGAGTGTAGAGGCGGCAGGGTAGCCTAGTGGTTAGAGTGTAGAGGAGGCAGGGTAGCCTAGTGGTTAGAGTGTAGAGGCGGCAGGGTAGCCTAGTGGTTAGAGTGTAGAGGAGGTAGGTAGCCTAGTGGTTAGAGTGTAGAGGCGGCAGGTAGCCTAGTGGTTAGAGTGTAGAGGAGGTAGGTAGCCTAGTGGTTAGAGTGTAGTGGTGGCAGGTAGCCTAGTGGTTAGAGTGTAGAGGCAGGTAGCCTAGTGGTTAGAGTGTAGAGGCAGGTAGCCTAGTGGTTAGAGTGTAGAGGCGGCAGGGAGCCTAGTGGTTAGAGTGTAGAGGAGGCAGGGAGCCTAGTGGTTAGAGTGTAGAGGCGGCAGGTAGCCTAGTGGTTAGAGTGTAGAGGAGGCAGGGTAGCCTAGTGGTTAGAGTGTAGAGGAGGCAGGTAGCCTAGTGGTTAGAGTGTAGAGGCGGCAGGTAGCCTAGTGGTTAGAGTGTAGAGGTGGCAGGTAGCCTAGTGGTTAGAGTGTAGAGGTGGCAGGGTAGCCTAGTGGTTAGAGTGTAGAGGCGGCAGGTAGCCTAGTGGTTAGAGTGGAGGGGCGGCAGGGTAGCCTAGTGGTTAGAGTGTAGAGGTGGCAGGTAGCCTAGTGGTTAGAGTGTAGAGGAGGCAGGTAGCCTAGTGGTTAGAGTGTAGAGGTGGCAGGTAGCCTAGTGGTTAGAGTGTAGAGGCGGCAGGTAGCCTAGTGGTTAGAGTGTAGAGGAGGTAGGTAGCCTAGTGGTTAGAGTGTAGAGGTGGCAGGTAGCCTAGTGGTTAGAGTGTAGAGGCAGGGAGCCTAGTGGTTAGAGTGTAGGGGCGGCAGGTAGCCTAGTGGTTAGAGTGTAGAGGCGGCAGGGAGCCTAGTGGTTAGAGTGTAGAGGAGGCAGGGAGCCTAGTGGTTAGAGTGTAGAGGCGGCAGGTAGCCTAGTGGTTAGAGTGTAGAGGAGGCAGGGTAGCCTAGTGGTTAGAGTGTAGAGGAGGCAGGTAGTCTAGTGGTTAGAGTGTAGAGGAGGCAGGGTAGCCTAGTGGTTAGAGTGTAGAGGAGGCAGGGTAGCCTAGTGGTTAGAGTGTAGAGGAGGCAGGTAGTCTAGTGGTTAGAGTGTAGAGGAGGCAGGGTAGCCTAGTGGTTAGAGTGGAGGGGCGGCAGGTAGCCTAGTGGTTAGAGTGTAGAGGAGGCAGGGTAGCCTAGTGGTTAGAGTGTAGAGGCGGCAGGGTAGCCTAGTGGTTAGAGTGTAGAGGAGGCAGGGTAGCCTAGTGGTTAGAGTGTAGAGGCGGCAGGGTAGCCTAGTGGTTAGAGTGGAGGGGCGGTAGGTAGCCTAGTGGTTAGAGTGTAGGGGAGGCAGGGTAGCCTAGTGGTTAGAGTGTAGAGGAGGTAGGTAGCCTAGTGGTTAGAGTGTAGAGGCGGCAGGTAGCCTAGTGGTTAGAGTGTAGAGGAGGTAGGTAGCCTAGTGGTTAGAGTGTAGAGGTGGCAGGTAGCCTAGTGGTTAGAGTGTAGAGGCAGGGAGCCTAGTGGTTAGAGTGTAGGGGCGGCAGGTAGCCTAGTGGTTAGAGTGTAGAGGCGGCAGGGAGCCTAGTGGTTAGAGTGTAGAGGAGGCAGGGAGCCTAGTGGTTAGAGTGTAGAGGCGGCAGGTAGCCTAGTGGTTAGAGTGTAGAGGAGGCAGGGTAGCCTAGTGGTTAGAGTGTAGAGGAGGCAGGTAGCCTAGTGGTTAGAGTGTAGAGGCGGCAGGTAGCCTAGGTGTTAGAGTGTAGAGGTGGCAGGTAGCCTAGTGGTTAGAGTGTAGGGGCGGCAGGGTAGCCTAGTGGTTAGAGTGTAGAGGCGGCAGGTAGCCTAGTGGTTAGAGTGGAGGGGCGGCAGGGTAGCCTAGTGGTTAGAGTGTAGAGGTGGCAGGTAGCCTAGTGGTTAGAGTGTAGAGGAGGCAGGTAGCCTAGTGGTTAGAGTGTAGAGGTGGCAGGTAGCCTAGTGGTTAGAGGGTAGTGGCGGCAGGGTAGCCTAGTGGTTAGAGTGTAGAGGAGGCAGGTAGCCTAGTGGTTAGAGTGTAGAGGTGGCAGGTAGCCTAGTGGTTAGAGTGTAGAGGAGGCAGGTAGCCTAGTGGTTAGAGTGTAGAGGAGGCAGGGTAGCCTAGTGGTTAGAGTGTAGAGGCGGCAGCGAGCCTAGTGGTTAGAGTGTAGAGGAGGCAGGTAGCCTAGTGGTTAGAGTGTAGAGGTGGCAGGTAGCCTAGTGGTTAGAGTGTAGAGGTGGCAGGGTATTCTAGTGGTTAGAGTGTAGAGGTGGCAGGGTAGCCTAGTGGTTAGAGAGTAGAGGTGGCAGGTAGCCTAGTGGTTAGAGTGTAGAGGTGGCAGGGTAGCCTAGTGGTTAGAGTGTAGAGGTGGCAGGTAGCCTAGTGGTTAGAGTGTAGAGGCGGCAGGGTAGCCTAGTGGTTAGAGTGTAGAGGTGGCAGGGTAGCCTAGTGGTTAGAGAGTAGAGGTGGCAGGGTAGCCTAGTGGTTAGAGTGGAGGGCGGCAGGGTAGCCTAGTGGTTAGAGTGTAGAGGTGGCAGGGTAGCCTAGTGGTTAGAGTGTAGAGGTGGCAGGTAGCCTAGTGGTTAGAGTGTAGAGGTGGCAGGGTAGCCTAGTGGTTAGAGTGTAGAGGTGGCAGGGTAGCCTAGTGGTTAGAGAGTAGAGGTGGCAGGTAGCCTAGTGGTTAGAGTGTAGAGGTGGCAGGGTAGCCTAGTGGTTAGAGTGTAGAGGTGGCAAGTAGCCTAGTGGTTAGAGTGTAGAGGTGGCAGGTAGCCTAGTGGTTAGAGTGTAGAGGCGGCAGGTAGCCTAGTGGTTAGAGTGTAGAGGCGGCAGGTAGCCTAGTGGTTAGAGTGTAGAGGTGGCAGGTAGCCTAGTGGTTAGAGTGTAGAGGCGGCAGGTAGCCTAGTGGTTAGAGTGTAGAGGCGGCAGGGAGCCTAGTGGTTAGAGTGTAGAGGCGGCAGGGTAGCCTAGTGGTTAGAGTGTAGAGGCGGCAGGGTAGCCTAGTGGTTAGAGTGTAGAGGAGGCAGGGAGCCTAGTGGTTAGAGTGTAGAGGCGGCAGGGAGCCTAGTGGTTAGAGTGTAGAGGCGGCAGGGAGCCTAGTGGTTAGAGTGTAGAGGTGGCAGGTAGCCTAGTGGTTAGAGTGTAGAGGCGGCAGGGTAGCCTAGTGGTTAGAGTGTAGAGGTGGCAGGGTAGCCTAGTGGTTAGAGAGTAGAGGTGGCAGGGTAGCCTAGTGGTTAGAGTGGAGGGGCGGCAGGGTAGCCTAGTGGTTAGAGTGTAGAGGTGGCAGGGTAGCCTAGTGGTTAGAGTGTAGAGGTGGCAGGTAGCCTAGTGGTTAGAGTGTAGAGGTGGCAGGGTAGCCTAGTGGTTAGAGTGTAGAGGTGGCAGGGTAGCCTAGTGGTTAGAGAGTAGAGGTGGCAGGTAGCCTAGTGGTTAGAGTGTAGAGGTGGCAGGGTAGCCTAGTGGTTAGAGTGTAGAGGTGGCAGGTAGCCTAGTGGTTAGAGTGTAGAGGTGGCAGGTAGCCTAGTGGTTAGAGTGTAGAGGCGGCAGGTAGCCTAGTGGTTAGAGTGTAGAGGCGGCAGGTAGCCTAGTGGTTAGAGTGTAGAGGTGGCAGGTAGCCTAGTGGTTAGAGTGTAGAGGCGGCAGGTAGCCTAGTGGTTAGAGTGTAGAGGCGGCAGGGAGCCTAGTGGTTAGAGTGTAGAGGTGGCAGGTAGCCTAGTGGTTAGAGTGTAGAGGCGGCAGGTAGCCTAGTGGTTAGAGTGTAGAGGCGGCAGGTAGCCTAGTGGTTAGAGTGTAGAGGCGGCAGGTAGCCTAGTGGTTAGAGTGTAGAGGCGGCAGGTAGCCTAGTGGTTAGAGTGTAGAGGCGGCAGGTAGCCTAGTGGTTAGAGTGTAGAGGCGGCAGGTAGCCTAGTGGTTAGAGTGTAGAGGTGGCAGGTAGCCTAGTGGTTAGAGTGTAGAGGCGGCAGGTAGCCTAGTGGTTAGAGTGTAGAGGCGGCAGGTAGCCTAGTGGTTAGAGTGTAGAGGTGGCAGGTAGCCTAGTGGTTAGAGTGTAGAGGCGGCAGGTAGCCTAGTGGTTAGAGTGTAGAGGCGGCAGGGAGCCTAGTGGTTAGAGTGTAGAGGAGGCAGGGTAGCCTAGTGGTTAGAGTGTAGAGGCGGCAGGTAGCCTAGTGGTTAGAGTGTAGAGGCGGCAGGTAGCCTAGTGGTTAGAGTGTAGAGGCGGCAGGTAGCCTAGTGGTTAGAGTGTAGAGGCGGCAGGGAGCCTAGTGGTTAGAGTGTAGAGGTGGCAGGTAGCCTAGTGGTTAGAGTGTAGAGGCGGCAGGTAGCCTAGTGGTTAGAGTGTAGAGGCGGCAGGGTAGCCTAGTGGTTAGAGTGTAGAGGTGGCAGGTAGCCTAGTGGTTAGAGTGTAGAGGCGGCAGGTAGCCTAGTGGTTAGAGTGTAGAGGCGGCAGGGTAGCCTAGTGGTTAGAGTGTAGAGGCGGCAGGTAGCCTAGTGGTTAGAGTGTAGAGGCGGCAGGTAGCCTAGTGGTTAGAGTGTAGGGGAGGCAGGTAGCCTAGTGGTTAGAGTGTAGAGGCGGCAGGTAGCCTAGTGGTTAGAGTGTAGAGGCAGCAGGTAGCCTAGTGGTTAGAGTGTAGAGGCGGCAGGGTAGCCTAGTGGTTAGAGTGTAGAGGAGGCAGGGAGCCTAGTGGTTAGAGTGTAGAGGAGGCAGGGAGCCTAGTGGTTAGAGTGGAGGGGCGGCAGGTAGCCTAGTGGTTAGAGTGGAGGGGCGGCAGGTAGCCTAGTGGTTAGAGTGTAGAGAATGCAGGGTAGCCTAGTGGTTAGAGAGTAGAGGCGGCAGGGTAGCCTAGTGGTTAGAGTGTAGAGGCGGCAGGGAGCCTAGTGGTTAGAGTGTAGAGGAGGCAGGGAGCCTAGTGGTTAGAGTGGAGGGGCGGCAGGTAGCCTAGTGGTTAGAGTGTAGAGGTGGCAGGGTAGGCTAGTGGTTAGAGTGTAGAGGTGGCAGGTAGCCTAGTGGTTAGAGTGTAGGGGCGGCAGGGTAGCCTAGTGGTTAGAGTGTAGAGGCGGCAGGGTAGCCTAGTGGTTAGAGTGTAGAGGAGGCAGGTAGCCTAGTGGTTAGAGTGTAGAGGTGGCAGGTAGCCTAGTGGTTAGAGTGTAGGGGAGGCAGGTAGCCTATTGGTTAGAGTGTAGGGGTGGCAGGTAGCCTAGTGGTTAGAGTGTAGGGGAGGCAGGTAGCCTAGTGGTTAGAGTGGAGGGGCGGCAGGTAGCCTAGTGGTTAGAGTGTAGTGGTGGTAGGTAGCCTAGTGGTTAGAGTGTAGAGGTGGCAGGTAGCCTAGTGGTTAGAGTGTAGAGGCGGCAGGGAGCCTAGTGGTTAGAGTGTAGGGGCGGCAGGTAGCCTAGTGGTTAGAGTGTAGAGGAGGCAGGGTAGCCTAGTGGTTAGAGTGTAGAGGAGGCAGGGTAGCCTAGTGGTTAGAGTGGAGAGGAGGCAGGGAGCCTAGTGGTTAGAGTGTAGAGGTGGCAGGGAGCCTAGTGGTTAGAGTGTAGAGGCGGCAGGTAGCCTAGTGGTTAGAGTGTAGAGGAGGCAGGTAGCCTAGTGGTTAGAGTGTAGAGGTGGCAGGTAGCCTAGTGGTTAGAGTGTAGAGGTGGCAGGTAGCCTAGTGGTTAGAGAGTAGAGGCGGCAGGGTAGCCTAGTGGTTAGAGTGTAGAGGCGGCAGGGAGCCTAGTGGTTAGAGTGTAGAGGTGGCAGGTAGCCTAGTGGTTAGAGTGTAGAGGTGGCAGGTAGCCTAGTGGTTAGAGTGTAGAGGCGGCAGGGTAGCCTAGTGGTTAGAGAGTAGAGGTGGCAGGTAGCCTAGTGGTTAGAGTGTAGAGGCGGCAGGGTAGCCTAGTGGTTAGAGTGTAGAGGCGGCAGGGTAGCCTAGTGGTTAGAGAGTAGAGGCGGCAGGGTAGCCTAGTGGTTAGAGTGTAGAGGAGGCAGGGAGCCTAGTGGTTAGAGTGTAGAGGCGGCAGGGAGCCTAGTGGTTAGAGTGTAGAGGCGGCAGGGAGCCTAGTGGTTAGAGTGTAGAGGCGGCAGGGAGCCTAGTGGTTAGAGTGTAGAGGCGGCAGGGAGCCTAGTGGTTAGAGTGTAGAGGCGGCAGGGAGCCTAGTGGTTAGAGTGTAGAGGCGGCAGGGAGCCTAGTGGTTAGAGTGTAGAGGAGGCAGGTAGCCTAGTGGTTAGAGTGTAGAGGTGGCAGGTAGCCTAGTGGTTAGAGTGTAGAGGTGGCAGGTAGCCTAGTGGTTAGAGTGTAGAGGCGGCAGGGTAGCCTAGTGGTTAGAGAGTAGAGGTGGCAGGTAGCCTAGTGGTTAGAGTGTAGAGGCGGCAGGGTAGCCTAGTGGTTAGAGTGTAGAGGCGGCAGGGTAGCCTAGTGGTTAGAGAGTAGAGGCGGCAGGGTAGCCTAGTGGTTAGAGTGTAGAGGAGGCAGGGAGCCTAGTGGTTAGAGTGTAGAGGCGGCAGGGAGCCTAGTGGTTAGAGTGTAGAGGCGGCAGGGAGCCTAGTGGTTAGAGTGTAGAGGCGGCAGGGAGCCTAGTGGTTAGAGTGTAGAGGCGGCAGGGTAGCCTAGTGGTTAGAGTGTAGAGGTGGCAGGGTAGCCTAGTGGTTAGAGTGGAGGGGCGGCAGGGTAGCCTAGTGGTTAGAGTGTAGAGGTGGCAGGGTAGCCTAGTGGTTAGAGTGTAGAGGTGGCAGGTAGCCTAGTGGTTAGAGTGTAGAGGTGGCAGGGTATTCTAGTGGTTAGAGTGTAGAGGTGGCAGGGTAGCCTAGTGGTTAGAGAGTAGAGGTGGCAGGTAGCCTAGTGGTTAGAGTGTAGAGGTGGCAGGGTAGCCTAGTGGTTAGAGTGTAGAGGTGGCAGGTAGCCTAGTGGTTAGAGTGTAGAGGCGGCAGGGTAGCCTAGTGGTTAGAGTGTAGAGGTGGCAGGGTAGCCTAGTGGTTAGAGAGTAGAGGTGGCAGGGTAGCCTAGTGGTTAGAGTGGAGGGGCGGCAGGGTAGCCTAGTGGTTAGAGAGTAGAGGTGGCAGGTAGCCTAGTGGTTAGAGTGTAGAGGTGGCAGGGTAGCCTAGTGGTTAGAGTGTAGAGGTGGCAGGTAGCCTAGTGGTTAGAGTGTAGAGGTGGCAGGTAGCCTAGTGGTTAGAGTGTAGAGGCGGCAGGTAGCCTAGTGGTTAGAGTGTAGAGGCGGCAGGTAGCCTAGTGGTTAGAGTGTAGAGGTGGCAGGTAGCCTAGTGGTTAGAGTGTAGAGGCGGCAGGTAGCCTAGTGGTTAGAGTGTAGAGGCGGCAGGGAGCCTAGTGGTTAGAGTGTAGAGGCGGCAGGGTAGCCTAGTGGTTAGAGTGTAGAGGCGGCAGGGTAGCCTAGTGGTTAGAGTGTAGAGGAGGCAGGGAGCCTAGTGGTTAGAGTGTAGAGGCGGCAGGGAGCCTAGTGGTTAGAGTGTAGAGGCGGCAGGGAGCCTAGTGGTTAGAGTGTAGAGGCGGCAGGGAGCCTAGTGGTTAGAGTGTAGAGGCGGCAGGGTAGCCTAGTGGTTAGAGTGTAGAGGTGGCAGGGTAGCCTAGTGGTTAGAGAGTAGAGGTGGCAGGGTAGCCTAGTGGTTAGAGTGTAGAGGTGGCAGTGTAGCCTAGTGGTTAGAGTGTAGAGGTGGCAGGGTAGCCTAGTGGTTAGAGTGTAGAGGTGGCAGGGTAGCCTAGTGGTTAGAGAGTAGAGGTGGCAGGTAGCCTAGTGGTTAGAGTGTAGAGGTGGCAGGGTAGCCTAGTGGTTAGAGTGTAGAGGTGGCAGGTAGCCTAGTGGTTAGAGTGTAGAGGCGGCAGGGTAGCCTAGTGGTTAGAGTGTAGAGGTGGCAGGGTAGCCTAGTGGTTAGAGAGTAGAGGTGGCAGGGTAGCCTAGTGGTTAGAGTGGAGGGGCGGCAGGGTAGCCTAGTGGTTAGAGTGTAGAGGTGGCAGGGTAGCCTAGTGGTTAGAGTGTAGAGGTGGCAGGTAGCCTAGTGGTTAGAGTGTAGAGGTGGCAGGGTAGCCTAGTGGTTAGAGTGTAGAGGTGGCAGGGTAGCCTAGTGGTTAGAGAGTAGAGGTGGCAGGTAGCCTAGTGGTTAGAGTGTAGAGGTGGCAGGGTAGCCTAGTGGTTAGAGTGTAGTGGTGGTAGGTAGCCTAGTGGTTAGAGTGTAGAGGTGGCAGGTAGCCTAGTGGTTAGAGTGTAGAGGCGGCAGGTAGCCTAGTGGTTAGAGTGTAGGGGCGGCAGGTAGCCTAGTGGTTAGAGTGTAGAGGAGGCAGGGTAGCCTAGTGGTTAGAGTGTAGAGGAGGCAGGGTAGCCTAGTGGTTAGAGTGGAGAGGAGGCAGGGAGCCTAGTGGTTAGAGTGTAGAGGTGGCAGGGAGCCTAGTGGTTAGAGTGTAGAGGCGGCAGGTAGCCTAGTGGTTAGAGTGTAGAGGAGGCAGGTAGCCTAGTGGTTAGAGTGTAGAGGTGGCAGGTAGCCTAGTGGTTAGAGTGTAGAGGTGGCAGGTAGCCTAGTGGTTAGAGTGTAGAGGCGGCAGGGTAGCCTAGTGGTTAGAGAGTAGAGGCGGCAGGGTAGCCTAGTGGTTAGAGTGTAGAGGCGGCAGGGAGCCTAGTTGTTAGAGTGTAGAGGCGGCAGGGTAGCCTAGTGGTTAGAGTGTAGAGGAGGCAGGGAGCCTAGTGGTTAGAGTGTAGAGGTGGCAGGGTAGCCTAGTGGTTAGAGTGTAGAGGCGGCAGGTAGCCTAGTGGTTAGAGTGTAGAGGTGGCAGGGTAGCCTAGTGGTTAGAGAGTAGAGGCGGCAGGGTAGCCTAGTGGTTAGAGTGTAGAGGCGGCAGGGAGCCTAGTGGTTAGAGTGTAGAGGCGGCAGGGAGCCTAGTGGTTAGAGTGTAGAGGCGGCAGGTAGCCTAGTGGTTAGAGTGTAGAGGTGGCAGGGTAGCCTAGTGGTTAGAGAGTAGAGGCGGCAGGGTAGCCTAGTGGTTAGAGTGTAGAGGCGGCAGGTAGCCTAGTGGTTAGAGTGTAGATGTGGCAGGGTAGCCTAGTGGTTAGAGAGTAGAGGCGGCAGGGTAGCCTAGTGGTTAGAGTGTAGAGGCGGCAGGGAGCCTAGTGGTTAGAGTGTAGAGGCGGCAGGGAGCCTAGTGGTTAGAGTGTAGAGGCGGCAGGGAGCCTAGTGGTTAGAGTGTAGAGGAGGCAGGTAGCCTAGTGGTTAGAGTGTAGAGGTGGCAGGTAGCCTAGTGGTTAGAGTGTAGAGGTGGCAGGTAGCCTAGTGGTTAGAGTGTAGAGGCGGCAGGGTAGCCTAGTGGTTAGAGAGTAGAGGTGGCAGGTAGCCTAGTGGTTAGAGTGTAGAGGCGGCAGGGTAGCCTAGTGGTTAGAGTGTAGAGGCGGCAGGGTAGCCTAGTGGTTAGAGAGTAGAGGCGGCAGGGTAGCCTAGTGGTTAGAGTGTAGAGGAGGCAGGGAGCCTAGTGGTTAGAGTGTAGAGGCGGCAGGGAGCCTAGTGGTTAGAGTGTAGAGGCGGCAGGGAGCCTAGTGGTTAGAGTGTAGAGGCGGCAGGGAGCCTAGTGGTTAGAGTGTAGAGGCGGCAGGGTAGCCTAGTGGTTAGAGTGTAGAGGTGGCAGGGTAGCCTAGTGGTTAGAGAGTAGAGGTGGCAGGGTAGCCTAGTGGTTAGAGTGGAGGGGCGGCAGGGTAGCCTAGTGGTTAGAGTGTAGAGGAGGCAGGTAGCCTAGTGGTTAGAGTGTAGAGGTGGCAGGTAGCCTAGTGGTTAGAGTGTAGAGGTGGCAGGTAGCCTAGTGGTTAGAGTGTAGAGGTGGCAGGGTAGCCTAGTGGTTAGAGAGTAGAGGTGGCAGGTAGCCTAGTGGTTAGAGTGTAGAGGTGGCAGGGTAGCCTAGTGGTTAGAGTGTAGAGGCGGCAGGTAGCCTAGTGGTTAGAGTGTAGAGGAGGCAGGTAGCCTAGTGGTTAGAGTGTAGAGGTGGCAGGTAGCCTAGTGGTTAGAGTGTAGAGGTGGCAGGTAGCCTAGTGGTTAGAGTGTAGAGGCGGCAGGGTAGCCTAGTGGTTAGAGAGTAGAGGCGGCAGGGTAGCCTAGTGGTTAGAGTGTAGAGGCGGCAGGGAGCCTAGTTGTTAGAGTGTAGAGGCGGCAGGGTAGCCTAGTGGTTAGAGTGTAGAGGAGGCAGGGAGCCTAGTGGTTAGAGTGTAGAGGTGGCAGGGTAGCCTAGTGGTTAGAGTGTAGAGGTGGCAGGGTAGCCTAGTGGTTAGAGTGTAGAGGTGGCAGGTAGCCTAGTGGTTAGAGTGTAGAGGAGGCAGGGTAGCCTAGTGGTTAGAGTGTAGAGGCGGCAGGTAGCCTAGTGGTTAGAGTGTAGAGGCGGCAGGTAGCCTAGTGGTTAGAGTGTAGAGGCGGCAGGTAGCCTAGTGGTTAGAGTGTAGAGGCGGCAGGGAGCCTAGTGGTTAGAGTGTAGAGGTGGCAGGTAGCCTAGTGGTTAGAGTGTAGAGGCGGCAGGTAGCCTAGTGGTTAGAGTGTAGAGGCGGCAGGGTAGCCTAGTGGTTAGAGTGTAGAGGTGGCAGGTAGCCTAGTGGTTAGAGTGTAGAGGCGGCAGGTAGCCTAGTGGTTAGATTGTAGAGGCGGCAGGGTAGCCTAGTGGTTAGAGTGTAGAGGCGGCAGGTAGCCTAGTGGTTAGAGTGTAGAGGCGGCAGGTAGCCTAGTGGTTAGAGTGTAGAGGCGGCAGGTAGCCTAGTGGTTAGAGTGTAGAGGCGGCAGGGAGCCTAGTGGTTAGAGTGTAGAGGTGGCAGGTAGCCTAGTGGTTAGAGTGTAGAGGCGGCAGGTAGCCTAGTGGTTAGAGTGTAGAGGCGGCAGGGTAGCCTAGTGGTTAGAGTGTAGAGGTGGCAGGTAGCCTAGTGGTTAGAGTGTAGAGGCGGCAGGTAGCCTAGTGGTTAGATTGTAGAGGCGGCAGGGTAGCCTAGTGGTTAGAGTGTAGAGGCGGCAGGTAGCCTAGTGGTTAGAGTGTAGAGGCGGCAGGTAGCCTAGTGGTTAGAGTGTAGAGGCGGCAGGTAGCCTAGTGGTTAGAGTGTAGAGGAGGCAGGGAGCCTAGTGGTTAGAGTGTAGAGGTGGCAGGGTAGCCTAGTGGTTAGAGTGTAGAGGCGGCAGGTAGCCTAGTGGTTAGAGTGTAGAGGTGGCAGGGTAGCCTAGTGGTTAGAGAGTAGAGGCGGCAGGGTAGCCTAGTGGTTAGAGTGTAGAGGCGGCAGGGAGCCTAGTGGTTAGAGTGTAGAGGCGGCAGGGAGCCTAGTGGTTAGAGTGTAGAGGCGGCAGGTAGCCTAGTGGTTAGAGTGTAGAGGTGGCAGGGTAGCCTAGTGGTTAGAGAGTAGAGGCGGCAGGGTAGCCTAGTGGTTAGAGTGTAGAGGCGGCAGGTAGCCTAGTGGTTAGAGAGTAGAGGCGGCAGGGTAGCCTAGTGGTTAGAGTGTAGAGGCGGCAGGGAGCCTAGTGGTTAGAGTGTAGAGGCGGCAGGGAGCCTAGTGGTTAGAGTGTAGAGGCGGCAGGTAGCCTAGTGGTTAGAGTGTAGAGGTGGCAGGGTAGCCTAGTGGTTAGAGAGTAGAGGCGGCAGGGTAGCCTAGTGGTTAGAGTGTAGAGGCGGCAGGTAGCCTAGTGGTTAGAGTGTAGAGGTGGCAGGTAGCCTAGTGGTTAGAGTGTAGAGGCGGCAGGGTAGCCTAGTGGTTAGAGTGTAGAGGTGGCAGGGTAGCCTAGTGGTTAGAGTGTAGAGGTGGCAGGTAGCCTAGTGGTTAGAGTGTAGAGGAGGCAGGGTAGCCTAGTGGTTAGAGTGTAGAGGCGGCAGGTAGCCTAGTGGTTAGAGTGTAGAGGCGGCAGGTAGCCTAGTGGTTAGAGTGTAGAGGCGGCAGGTAGCCTAGTGGTTAGAGTGTAGAGGCGGCAGGGAGCCTAGTGGTTAGAGTGTAGAGGTGGCAGGTAGCCTAGTGGTTAGAGTGTAGAGGCGGCAGGTAGCCTAGTGGTTAGAGTGTAGAGGCGGCAGGGTAGCCTAGTGGTTAGAGTGTAGAGGTGGCAGGTAGCCTAGTGGTTAGAGTGTAGAGGCGGCAGGTAGCCTAGTGGTTAGAGTGTAGAGGCGGCAGGGTAGCCTAGTGGTTAGAGTGTAGAGGCGGCAGGTAGCCTAGTGGTTAGAGTGTAGAGGCGGCAGGTAGCCTAGTGGTTAGAGTGTAGAGGCGGCAGGTAGCCTAGTGGTTAGAGTGTAGAGGCGGCAGGGAGCCTAGTGGTTAGAGTGTAGAGGTGGCAGGTAGCCTAGTGGTTAGAGTGTAGAGGCGGCAGGTAGCCTAGTGGTTAGAGTGTAGAGGCGGCAGGGAGCCTAGTGGTTAGAGTGTAGAGGAGGCAGGGTAGCCTAGTGGTTAGAGTGTAGAGGCGGCAGGGAGCCTAGTGGTTAGAGTGTAGAGGCGGCAGGGAGCCTAGTGGTTAGAGTGTAGAGGCGGCAGGTAGCCTAGTGGTTAGAGTGTAGAGGCGGCAGGTAGCCTAGTGGTTAGAGTGTAGAGGCGGCAGGGAGCCTAGTGGTTAGAGTGTAGAGGTGGCAGGTAGCCTAGTGGTTAGAGTGTAGAGGCGGCAGGTAGCCTAGTGGTTAGAGTGTAGAGGCGGCAGGGAGCCTAGTGGTTAGAGTGTAGAGGAGGCAGGGTAGCCTAGTGGTTAGAGTGTAGAGGCGGCAGGGAGCCTAGTGGTTAGAGTGTAGAGGTGGCAGGTAGCCTAGTGGTTAGAGTGTAGAGGCGGCAGGTAGCCTAGTGGTTAGAGTGTAGAGGCGGCAGGTAGCCTAGTGGTTAGAGTGTAGAGGCGGCAGGTAGCCTAGTGGTTAGAGTGTAGAGGCGGCAGGTAGCCTAGTGGTTAGAGTGTAGAGGCGGCAGGGAGCCTAGTGGTTAGAGTGTAGAGGTGGCAGGTAGCCTAGTGGTTAGAGTGTAGAGGCGGCAGGTAGCCTAGTGGTTAGAGTGTAGAGGCGGCAGGGAGCCTAGTGGTTAGAGTGTAGAGGAGGCAGGGTAGCCTAGTGGTTAGAGTGTAGAGGCGGCAGGGAGCCTAGTGGTTAGAGTGTAGAGGCGGCAGGGTAGCCTAGTGGTTAGAGTGTAGAGGCGGCAGGGAGCCTAGTGGTTAGAGTGTAGAGGCGGCAGGGTAGCCTAGTGGTTAGAGTGTAGAGGCGGCAGGGAGCCTAGTGGTTAGAGTGTAGAGGCGGCAGGGAGCCTAGTGGTTAGAGTGTAGAGGCGGCAGGGAGCCTAGTGGTTAGAGTGTAGAGGCGGCAGGGTAGCCTAGTGGTTAGAGTGTAGAGGCGGCAGGGAGCCTAGTGGTTAGAGTGTAGGGGCGGCAGGGTAGCCTAGTGGTTAGAGTGTAGAGGCGGCAGGGAGCCTAGTGGTTAGAGTGTAGAGGCGGCAGGGTAGCCTAGTGGTTAGAGTGTAGAGGCGGCAGGTAGCCTAGTGGTTAGAGTGTAGAGGCGGCAGGGTAGCCTAGTGGTTAGAGTGTAGAGGCGGCAGGGAGCCTAGTGGTTAGAGTGTAGAGGCGGCAGGGAGCCTAGTGGTTAGAGTGTAGAGGCGGCAGGGAGCCTAGTGGTTAGAGTGTAGAGGCGGCAGGGTAGCCTAGTGGTTAGAGTGTAGAGGCGGCAGGGAGCCTAGTGGTTAGAGTGTAGGGGCGGCAGGGTAGCCTAGTGGTTAGAGTGTAGAGGCGGCAGGGAGCCTAGTGGTTAGAGTGTAGAGGCGGCAGGGTAGCCTAGTGGTTAGAGTGTAGAGGCGGCAGGTAGCCTAGTGGTTAGAGTGTAGAGGCGGCAGGGTAGCCTAGTGGTTAGAGTGTAGAGGCGGCAGGTAGCCTAGTGGTTAGAGTGTAGAGGCGGCAGGTAGCCTAGTGGTTAGAGTGTAGAGGCGGCAGGTAGCCTAGTGGTTAGAGTGTAGAGGCGGCAGGGAGCCTAGTGGTTAGAGTGTAGAGGTGGCAGGTAGCCTAGTGGTTAGAGTGTAGAGGCGGCAGGTAGCCTAGTGGTTAGAGTGTAGAGGCGGCAGGGAGCCTAGTGGTTAGAGTGTAGAGGAGGCAGGGTAGCCTAGTGGTTAGAGTGTAGAGGCGGCAGGGAGCCTAGTGGTTAGAGTGTAGAGGCGGCAGGGTAGCCTAGGGTTAGAGTGTAGAGGCGGCAGGAGCCTAGTGGTTAGAGTGTAGAGGCGGCAGGGTAGCCTAGTGGTTAGAGTGTAGAGGCGGCAGGTAGCCTAGTGGTTAGAGTGTAGAGGCGGCAGGTAGCCTAGTGGTTAGAGTGTAGAGGCGGCAGGTAGCCTAGTGGTTAGAGTGTAGAGGCGGCAGGGAGCCTAGTGGTTAGAGTGTAGAGGTGGCAGGTAGCCTAGTGGTTAGAGTGTAGAGGCGGCAGGTAGCCTAGTGGTTAGAGTGTAGAGGCGGCAGGGTAGCCTAGTGGTTAGAGTGTAGAGGCGGCAGGTAGCCTAGTGGTTAGAGTGTAGAGGCGGCAGGTAGCCTAGTGGTTAGAGTGTAGAGGCGGCAGGTAGCCTAGTGGTTAGAGTGTAGAGGCGGCAGGGAGCCTAGTGGTTAGAGTGTAGAGGTGGCAGGTAGCCTAGTGGTTAGAGTGTAGAGGCGGCAGGTAGCCTAGTGGTTAGAGTGTAGAGGCGGCAGGGAGCCTAGTGGTTAGAGTGTAGAGGAGGCAGGGTAGCCTAGTGGTTAGAGTGTAGAGGCGGCAGGGAGCCTAGTGGTTAGAGTGTAGAGGCGGCAGGGTAGCCTAGTGGTTAGAGTGTAGAGGCGGCAGGGAGCCTAGTGGTTAGAGTGTAGAGGCGGCAGGGTAGCCTAGTGGTTAGAGTGTAGAGGCGGCAGGGAGCCTAGTGGTTAGAGTGTAGAGGCGGCAGGTAGCCTAGTGGTTAGAATGGAGGAGCGGCAGGGTAGCCTAGTGGTTAGAGTGGAGGGGCAGCAGGTAGCCTAGTGGTTAGGGTGGAGGGGCGGCAGGGTAGCCTAGTGGTTAGAGTGTAGAGGCGGCAGGGTAGTCTAGTGGTTAGAGTGTAGAGGCGGCAGGGTAGTCTAGTGGTTAGAGTGGAGGGGCGGCAGGGTAGCCTAGTGGTTAGAGTGTAGAGGCGGCAGGGTAGTCTAGTGGTTAGAGTGGAGGGACGGCAGGGTAGCCTAGTGGTTAGAGTGGAGGGGCGGCAGGGTGGCCTAGTGGTTAGAGTGGAGGGGCGGCAGGGTAGCCTAGTGGTTAGAGTGTAGAGGTGGCAGGGTAGCCTAGTGGTTAGAGTGTAGAGGTGGCAGGTAGCCTAGTGGTTAGAGTGTAGAGGTGGCAGGGTAGCCTAGTGGTTAGAGTGTAGAGGTGGCAGGGTAGCCTAGTGGTTAGAGAGTAGAGGTGGCAGGTAGCCTAGTGGTTAGAGTGTAGAGGTGGCAGGGTAGCCTAGTGGTTAGAGTGTAGTGGTGGTAGGTAGCCTAGTGGTTAGAGTGTAGAGGTGGCAGGTAGCCTAGTGGTTAGAGTGTAGAGGCGGCAGGTAGCCTAGTGGTTAGAGTGTAGGGCGGCAGGTAGCCTAGTGGTTAGAGTGTAGAGGAGGCAGGGTAGCCTAGTGGTTAGAGTGTAGAGGAGGCAGGGTAGCCTAGTGGTTAGAGTGGAGAGGAGGCAGGGAGCCTAGTGGTTAGAGTGTAGAGGTGGCAGGGAGCCTAGTGGTTAGAGTGTAGAGGCGGCAGGTAGCCTAGTGGTTAGAGTGTAGAGGAGGCAGGTAGCCTAGTGGTTAGAGTGTAGAGGTGGCAGGTAGCCTAGTGGTTAGAGTGTAGAGGTGGCAGGTAGCCTAGTGGTTAGAGTGTAGAGGCGGCAGGGTAGCCTAGTGGTTAGAGAGTAGAGGCGGCAGGGTAGCCTAGTGGTTAGAGTGTAGAGGCGGCAGGGAGCCTAGTTGTTAGAGTGTAGAGGCGGCAGGGTAGCCTAGTGGTTAGAGTGTAGAGGAGGCAGGGAGCCTAGTGGTTAGAGTGTAGAGGTGGCAGGGTAGCCTAGTGGTTAGAGTGTAGAGGCGGCAGGTAGCCTAGTGGTTAGAGTGTAGAGGTGGCAGGGTAGCCTAGTGGTTAGAGAGTAGAGGCGGCAGGGTAGCCTAGTGGTTAGAGTGTAGAGGCGGCAGGGAGCCTAGTGGTTAGAGTGTAGAGGCGGCAGGGAGCCTAGTGGTTAGAGTGTAGAGGCGGCAGGTAGCCTAGTGGTTAGAGTGTAGAGGTGGCAGGGTAGCCTAGTGGTTAGAGAGTAGAGGCGGCAGGGTAGCCTAGTGGTTAGAGTGTAGAGGCGGCAGGTAGCCTAGTGGTTAGAGTGTAGATGTGGCAGGGTAGCCTAGTGGTTAGAGAGTAGAGGCGGCAGGGTAGCCTAGTGGTTAGAGTGTAGAGGCGGCAGGGAGCCTAGTGGTTAGAGTGTAGAGGCGGCAGGGAGCCTAGTGGTTAGAGTGTAGAGGCGGCAGGAGCCTAGTGGTTAGAGTGTAGAGGAGGCAGGTAGCCTAGTGGTTAGAGTGTAGAGGTGGCAGGTAGCCTAGTGGTTAGAGTGTAGAGGTGGCAGGTAGCCTAGTGGTTAGAGTGTAGAGGCGGCAGGGTAGCCTAGTGGTTAGAGAGTAGAGGTGGCAGGTAGCCTAGTGGTTAGAGTGTAGAGGCGGCAGGGTAGCCTAGTGGTTAGAGTGTAGAGGCGGCAGGGTAGCCTAGTGGTTAGAGAGTAGAGGCGGCAGGGTAGCCTAGTGGTTAGAGTGTAGAGGAGGCAGGGAGCCTAGTGGTTAGAGTGTAGAGGCGGCAGGGAGCCTAGTGGTTAGAGTGTAGAGGCGGCAGGGAGCCTAGTGGTTAGAGTGTAGAGGCGGCAGGGAGCCTAGTGGTTAGAGTGTAGAGGCGGCAGGGTAGCCTAGTGGTTAGAGTGTAGAGGTGGCAGGGTAGCCTAGTGGTTAGAGAGTAGAGGTGGCAGGGTAGCCTAGTGGTTAGAGTGGAGGGGCGGCAGGGTAGCCTAGTGGTTAGAGTGTAGAGGAGGCAGGTAGCCTAGTGGTTAGAGTGTAGAGGTGGCAGGTAGCCTAGTGGTTAGAGTGTAGAGGTGGCAGGTAGCCTAGTGGTTAGAGTGTAGAGGTGGCAGGGTAGCCTAGTGGTTAGAGAGTAGAGGTGGCAGGTAGCCTAGTGGTTAGAGTGTAGAGGTGGCAGGGTAGCCTAGTGGTTAGAGTGTAGAGGCGGCAGGTAGCCTAGTGGTTAGAGTGTAGAGGAGGCAGGTAGCCTAGTGGTTAGAGTGTAGAGGTGGCAGGTAGCCTAGTGGTTAGAGTGTAGAGGTGGCAGGTAGCCTAGTGGTTAGAGTGTAGAGGCGGCAGGGTAGCCTAGTGGTTAGAGAGTAGAGGCGGCAGGGTAGCCTAGTGGTTAGAGTGTAGAGGCGGCAGGGAGCCTAGTTGTTAGAGTGTAGAGGCGGCAGGGTAGCCTAGTGGTTAGAGTGTAGAGGAGGCAGGGAGCCTAGTGGTTAGAGTGTAGAGGTGGCAGGGTAGCCTAGTGGTTAGAGTGTAGAGGCGGCAGGTAGCCTAGTGGTTAGAGTGTAGAGGTGGCAGGGTAGCCTAGTGGTTAGAGAGTAGAGGCGGCAGGGTAGCCTAGTGGTTAGAGTGTAGAGGCGGCAGGGAGCCTAGTGGTTAGAGTGTAGAGGCGGCAGGGAGCCTAGTGGTTAGAGTGTAGAGGCGGCAGGTAGCCTAGTGGTTAGAGTGTAGAGGTGGCAGGGTAGCCTAGTGGTTAGAGAGTAGAGGCGGCAGGGTAGCCTAGTGGTTAGAGTGTAGAGGCGGCAGGTAGCCTAGTGGTTAGAGAGTAGAGGCGGCAGGGTAGCCTAGTGGTTAGAGTGTAGAGGCGGCAGGGAGCCTAGTGGTTAGAGTGTAGAGGCGGCAGGGAGCCTAGTGGTTAGAGTGTAGAGGCGGCAGGTAGCCTAGTGGTTAGAGTGTAGAGGTGGCAGGGTAGCCTAGTGGTTAGAGAGTAGAGGCGGCAGGGTAGCCTAGTGGTTAGAGTGTAGAGGCGGCAGGTAGCCTAGTGGTTAGAGTGTAGAGGTGGCAGGTAGCCTAGTGGTTAGAGTGTAGAGGCGGCAGGGTAGCCTAGTGGTTAGAGTGTAGAGGTGGCAGGGTAGCCTAGTGGTTAGAGTGTAGAGGTGGCAGGTAGCCTAGTGGTTAGAGTGTAGAGGAGGCAGGGTAGCCTAGTGGTTAGAGTGTAGAGGCGGCAGGTAGCCTAGTGGTTAGAGTGTAGAGGCGGCAGGTAGCCTAGTGGTTAGAGTGTAGAGGCGGCAGGTAGCCTAGTGGTTAGAGTGTAGAGGCGGCAGGGAGCCTAGTGGTTAGAGTGTAGAGGTGGCAGGTAGCCTAGTGGTTAGAGTGTAGAGGCGGCAGGTAGCCTAGTGGTTAGAGTGTAGAGGCGGCAGGGTAGCCTAGTGGTTAGAGTGTAGAGGTGGCAGGTAGCCTAGTGGTTAGAGTGTAGAGGCGGCAGGTAGCCTAGTGGTTAGATTGTAGAGGCGGCAGGGTAGCCTAGTGGTTAGAGTGTAGAGGCGGCAGGTAGCCTAGTGGTTAGAGTGTAGAGGCGGCAGGTAGCCTAGTGGTTAGAGTGTAGAGGCGGCAGGTAGCCTAGTGGTTAGAGTGTAGAGGAGGCAGGGAGCCTAGTGGTTAGAGTGTAGAGGTGGCAGGGTAGCCTAGTGGTTAGAGTGTAGAGGCGGCAGGTAGCCTAGTGGTTAGAGTGTAGAGGTGGCAGGGTAGCCTAGTGGTTAGAGAGTAGAGGCGGCAGGGTAGCCTAGTGGTTAGAGTGTAGAGGCGGCAGGGAGCCTAGTGGTTAGAGTGTAGAGGCGGCAGGGAGCCTAGTGGTTAGAGTGTAGAGGCGGCAGGTAGCCTAGTGGTTAGAGTGTAGAGGTGGCAGGGTAGCCTAGTGGTTAGAGAGTAGAGGCGGCAGGGTAGCCTAGTGGTTAGAGTGTAGAGGCGGCAGGTAGCCTAGTGGTTAGAGAGTAGAGGCGGCAGGGTAGCCTAGTGGTTAGAGTGTAGAGGCGGCAGGGAGCCTAGTGGTTAGAGTGTAGAGGCGGCAGGGAGCCTAGTGGTTAGAGTGTAGAGGCGGCAGGTAGCCTAGTGGTTAGAGTGTAGAGGTGGCAGGGTAGCCTAGTGGTTAGAGAGTAGAGGCGGCAGGGTAGCCTAGTGGTTAGAGTGTAGAGGCGGCAGGTAGCCTAGTGGTTAGAGTGTAGAGGTGGCAGGTAGCCTAGTGGTTAGAGTGTAGAGGCGGCAGGGTAGCCTAGTGGTTAGAGTGTAGAGGTGGCAGGGTAGCCTAGTGGTTAGAGTGTAGAGGTGGCAGGTAGCCTAGTGGTTAGAGTGTAGAGGAGGCAGGGTAGCCTAGTGGTTAGAGTGTAGAGGCGGCAGGTAGCCTAGTGGTTAGAGTGTAGAGGCGGCAGGTAGCCTAGTGGTTAGAGTGTAGAGGCGGCAGGTAGCCTAGTGGTTAGAGTGTAGAGGCGGCAGGGAGCCTAGTGGTTAGAGTGTAGAGGTGGCAGGTAGCCTAGTGGTTAGAGTGTAGAGGCGGCAGGTAGCCTAGTGGTTAGAGTGTAGAGGCGGCAGGGTAGCCTAGTGGTTAGAGTGTAGAGGTGGCAGGTAGCCTAGTGGTTAGAGTGTAGAGGCGGCAGGTAGCCTAGTGGTTAGAGTGTAGAGGCGGCAGGGTAGCCTAGTGGTTAGAGTGTAGAGGCGGCAGGTAGCCTAGTGGTTAGAGTGTAGAGGCGGCAGGTAGCCTAGTGGTTAGAGTGTAGAGGCGGCAGGTAGCCTAGTGGTTAGAGTGTAGAGGCGGCAGGGAGCCTAGTGGTTAGAGTGTAGAGGTGGCAGGTAGCCTAGTGGTTAGAGTGTAGAGGCGGCAGGTAGCCTAGTGGTTAGAGTGTAGAGGCGGCAGGGAGCCTAGTGGTTAGAGTGTAGAGGAGGCAGGGTAGCCTAGTGGTTAGAGTGTAGAGGCGGCAGGGAGCCTAGTGGTTAGAGTGTAGAGGCGGCAGGGAGCCTAGTGGTTAGAGTGTAGAGGCGGCAGGTAGCCTAGTGGTTAGAGTGTAGAGGCGGCAGGTAGCCTAGTGGTTAGAGTGTAGAGGCGGCAGGGAGCCTAGTGGTTAGAGTGTAGAGGTGGCAGGTAGCCTAGTGGTTAGAGTGTAGAGGCGGCAGGTAGCCTAGTGGTTAGAGTGTAGAGGCGGCAGGGAGCCTAGTGGTTAGAGTGTAGAGGAGGCAGGGTAGCCTAGTGGTTAGAGTGTAGAGGCGGCAGGGAGCCTAGTGGTTAGAGTGTAGAGGTGGCAGGTAGCCTAGTGGTTAGAGTGTAGAGGCGGCAGGTAGCCTAGTGGTTAGAGTGTAGAGGCGGCAGGTAGCCTAGTGGTTAGAGTGTAGAGGCGGCAGGTAGCCTAGTGGTTAGAGTGTAGAGGCGGCAGGTAGCCTAGTGGTTAGAGTGTAGAGGCGGCAGGGAGCCTAGTGGTTAGAGTGTAGAGGTGGCAGGTAGCCTAGTGGTTAGAGTGTAGAGGCGGCAGGTAGCCTAGTGGTTAGAGTGTAGAGGCGGCAGGGAGCCTAGTGGTTAGAGTGTAGAGGAGGCAGGGTAGCCTAGTGGTTAGAGTGTAGAGGCGGCAGGGAGCCTAGTGGTTAGAGTGTAGAGGCGGCAGGGTAGCCTAGTGGTTAGAGTGTAGAGGCGGCAGGGAGCCTAGTGGTTAGAGTGTAGAGGCGGCAGGGTAGCCTAGTGGTTAGAGTGTAGAGGCGGCAGGGAGCCTAGTGGTTAGAGTGTAGAGGCGGCAGGGAGCCTAGTGGTTAGAGTGTAGAGGCGGCAGGGAGCCTAGTGGTTAGAGTGTAGAGGCGGCAGGGTAGCCTAGTGGTTAGAGTGTAGAGGCGGCAGGGAGCCTAGTGGTTAGAGTGTAGGGGCGGCAGGGTAGCCTAGTGGTTAGAGTGTAGAGGCGGCAGGGAGCCTAGTGGTTAGAGTGTAGAGGCGGCAGGGTAGCCTAGTGGTTAGAGTGTAGAGGCGGCAGGTAGCCTAGTGGTTAGAGTGTAGAGGCGGCAGGGTAGCCTAGTGGTTAGAGTGTAGAGGCGGCAGGGAGCCTAGTGGTTAGAGTGTAGAGGCGGCAGGGAGCCTAGTGGTTAGAGTGTAGAGGCGGCAGGGAGCCTAGTGGTTAGAGTGTAGAGGCGGCAGGGTAGCCTAGTGGTTAGAGTGTAGAGGCGGCAGGGAGCCTAGTGGTTAGAGTGTAGGGGCGGCAGGGTAGCCTAGTGGTTAGAGTGTAGAGGCGGCAGGGAGCCTAGTGGTTAGAGTGTAGAGGCGGCAGGGTAGCCTAGTGGTTAGAGTGTAGAGGCGGCAGGTAGCCTAGTGGTTAGAGTGTAGAGGCGGCAGGGTAGCCTAGTGGTTAGAGTGTAGAGGCGGCAGGTAGCCTAGTGGTTAGAGTGTAGAGGCGGCAGGTAGCCTAGTGGTTAGAGTGTAGAGGCGGCAGGGAGCCTAGTGGTTAGAGTGTAGAGGTGGCAGGTAGCCTAGTGGTTAGAGTGTAGAGGTGGCAGGTAGCCTAGTGGTTAGAGTGTAGAGGCGGCAGGTAGCCTAGTGGTTAGAGTGTAGAGGCGGCAGGGAGCCTAGTGGTTAGAGTGTAGAGGAGGCAGGGTAGCCTAGTGGTTAGAGTGTAGAGGCGGCAGGGAGCCTAGTGGTTAGAGTGTAGAGGCGGCAGGGTAGCCTAGTGGTTAGAGTGTAGAGGCGGCAGGGAGCCTAGTGGTTAGAGTGTAGAGGCGGCAGGGTAGCCTAGTGGTTAGAGTGTAGAGGCGGCAGGTAGCCTAGTGGTTAGAGTGTAGAGGCGGCAGGTAGCCTAGTGGTTAGAGTGTAGAGGCGGCAGGTAGCCTAGTGGTTAGAGTGTAGAGGCGGCAGGGAGCCTAGTGGTTAGAGTGTAGAGGTGGCAGGTAGCCTAGTGGTTAGAGTGTAGAGGCGGCAGGTAGCCTAGTGGTTAGAGTGTAGAGGCGGCAGGGTAGCCTAGTGGTTAGAGTGTAGAGGCGGCAGGTAGCCTAGTGGTTAGAGTGTAGAGGCGGCAGGTAGCCTAGTGGTTAGAGTGTAGAGGCGGCAGGTAGCCTAGTGGTTAGAGTGTAGAGGCGGCAGGGAGCCTAGTGGTTAGAGTGTAGAGGTGGCAGGTAGCCTAGTGGTTAGAGTGTAGAGGCGGCAGGTAGCCTAGTGGTTAGAGTGTAGAGGCGGCAGGGAGCCTAGTGGTTAGAGTGTAGAGGAGGCAGGGTAGCCTAGTGGTTAGAGTGTAGAGGCGGCAGGGAGCCTAGTGGTTAGAGTGTAGAGGCGGCAGGGTAGCCTAGTGGTTAGAGTGTAGAGGCGGCAGGGAGCCTAGTGGTTAGAGTGTAGAGGCGGCAGGGTAGCCTAGTGGTTAGAGTGTAGAGGCGGCAGGGAGCCTAGTGGTTAGAGTGTAGAGGCGGCAGGTAGCCTAGTGGTTAGAATGGAGGAGCGGCAGGGTAGCCTAGTGGTTAGAGTGGAGGGGCAGCAGGTAGCCTAGTGGTTAGGGTGGAGGGGCGGCAGGGTAGCCTAGTGGTTAGAGTGTAGAGGCGGCAGGGTAGTCTAGTGGTTAGAGTGTAGAGGCGGCAGGGTAGTCTAGTGGTTAGAGTGGAGGGGCGGCAGGGTAGCCTAGTGGTTAGAGTGTAGAGGCGGCAGGGTAGTCTAGTGGTTAGAGTGGAGGGACGGCAGGGTAGCCTAGTGGTTAGAGTGGAGGGGCGGCAGGGTGGCCTAGTGGTTAGAGTGGAGGGGCGGCAGGGTAGCCTAGTGGTTAGAGTGGAGGGGCGGCAGGGTGGCCTAGTGGTTAGAGTGGAGGGGTGGCAGGGTAGCCTAGTGGTTAGAGTGGAGGGGCGGCAGGGTAGCCTAGTGGTTAGAGTGGAGGGGCGGCAGGTAGCCTAGTGGTTAGAGTGGAGGGGCGGCAGGGTAGCCTAGTGGTTAGAGTGGAGGTGCGGCAGGGTAGCCTAGTGGTTAGAGTGGAGGGGCGGCAGGGTAGCCTAGTGGTTAGAGTGGAGGGCGGTAGGGTAGCCTAGTGGTTAGAGTGGAGGGTCGGCAGGGTAGCCTAGTGGTTAGAGTGGAGGGGCGGCAGGGTAGCCTAGTGGTTAGAGTGGAGGGGCGGCAGGGTAGCCTAGTGGTTAGAGTGGAGGGGCGGCAGGGTAGCCTAGTGGTTAGAGTGGAGGGGCGGTAGGGTAGCCTAGTGGTTAGAGTGGAGGGTCGGCAGGGTAGCCTAGTGGTTAGAGTGGAGGGGCGGCAGGGTAGCCTAGTGGTTAGAGTGGAGGGGCGGCAGGGTAGCCTAGTGGTTAGAGTGGAGGGGCGGCAGGGTAGCCTAGTGGTTGGGGCGGCTTAGGATTTTTCTTTTGAAGTTGAAGATTATGATGTGAAGGGTAGTATTCTATATACGTCCTGTAAAAATTCAAGTTTTGGTAAAAACATTCTCTTCCATGTGCACACACATAAGCAGACTCCCTCCCGCTCCCTTTGCTTTCTCTGGTACAAGCCACGCCCTCTTTTTCTCTCCTCCTCCTCTCCCTCTCTCTCGCTCGCTCTCTCAAATCAATGAAATTCAAGGGGCTTTATTGATATGGGAAACATATGTTAACATTGCCAAAGCAAGTGAAGAAGATAATCAACAAAAGTGAAATAAACAACAAAAATGAACAGTAAAATTTAAAAAGTTCCAAAAGAATAAAGACATATCAAATGTCATATTATGTCTTTATACAGTGTTTTAATGACGTGCAAATGGTTGAAGTACAAAAGGGAAAATAAATCATCTCTCTCTCTGTCTCTCCGTGCACACACACAAACCCAACAACAAACACACAGCAACACGGTCCCCTCCAGAGAAGCAAGAGCCATAACATGACCTCTGCTAAACCCCCCCGACTCGCCCTGACACCCTCCTGACTCCCCCCTGACTCCCCCTGACTCCCCCTGACTCCCCCTGACTCCCCCTGACTCCCCCTGACTCGCCCTGACTCCCCCTGACTCCCCCTGACTCGCCCTGACTCGCCCTGACTCCCCCCTGACTCCCCCTGACTCCCCCTGACTCCCCTGACTCGCCCTGACTCCCTCCTGACTCCCCCTGACTCCCCCTGACTCCCCCTGACCCCCCTGACTCCCCCTGACCCCCGCCGACTCGCCCTGACTCCCCCCGACTCGCCTCCGACTCACTCCCGACTCCCCCTGACTCCCCCTGACTCACTCCAATTTTCATACCGCCCCAACAGATCCACAGATGATGCAATCTCTATTGCACTCCACACTGCCCTTTTATCAACTGGACAAAAGGAACACCTATGTGAGAATGCTATTCATTGACTACAGCTCAGCGTTCAACACCATAGTTCCCTCAAAGCTCATCACTAAGCTAAGGACCCTGGGACTGAACAGCTCTCTCTGCAACTGGATCCTGGACTTCCTGACAGGCCGCCTCTAGGTGGTAAGGATAGGCAACATCACCTCCACAACGCTGACCCGTAACACAGGGGCCCCACAGGGGTGTGTACTTAGACCCCTCCTTTACTCCCTGTTCACCCACGACTGCGTGGCCAAGCACGACTCCAACACCATCATTAAGTTTGCTGATCACCGACAACGATGCGACAGCCTATAGGGAGCAGGTCAGGTGCCTGGACGACAACCTCTCCCTCAACGAGATCAAGACACAGGAGATGATTGTGGACTACAGGAAAAGGAGGAGCGAGCACGCCCCCATTCTCATCGACGGGGCTGTGGTGGATCGGGTTGAGACTTTCAAAATGTAGGTTATATGACCTCTGATGTACATTATTAAGAGACTATTACAATAAAACAGGACAAAACGTAGAAACAGATCGAAATGAAACCCTGTGCAGTACCACTTGGTCCTGTGTCCTAGTTGGTAGAGCACTTTCAACGCCAGGGTGGTGGAATCGATTCCCACAAGGCAACCGTACGAAAATGTGATGCACTCACTACCGTAGTGGCTCTGGATCAGAGAGTCTGTTAAATGACTAACATGGAAAATGTTTAGAGAGAAAGAAAGACATAGTCAGACAGAGACAGTCAGACAGAGACAGTTAGACAGAGACAGTTAGACAGAGACAGTCAGACAGAGACAGTCAGACAGAGACAGTTAGACAGACAGTCAGTACTGTCATTCCTCTGTTATATCCTATACCTACAGTAATGTTTAGAGAGAAAGACACAGTCAGACAGAGACAGTCAGACAGAGACAGTTAGACAGAGACAGTCAGACAGAGACAGTTAGACAGACAGTCAGTACTGTCATTCCTCTGTTATATCCTATACCTACAGTAATGTTTAGAGAGAAAGACACAGTCAGACAGAGACAGTCAGACAGAGACAGTCAGACAGAGACAGTTAGACAGAGACAGTCAGACAGAGACAGTTAGACAGACAGTCAGTACTGTCATTCCTCTGTTATATCCTATACCTACAGTAATGTTTAGAGAGAAAGACACAGTCAGACAGAGACAGTTAGACAGAGACAGTTAGACAGACAGACAGTCAGAGACAGTTAGACAGAGACAGTCAGACAGAGACAGTTAGACAGAGACAGTCAGACAGAGACAGTCAGACAGAGACAGTTAGACAGAGACAGTCAGACAGAGACAGTTAGACAGACAGTCAGTACTGTCATTCCTCTGTGATATCCTATACCTACAGTAATGTTTAGAGAGAAAGACACAGTCAGACAGAGACAGTTAGACAGAGACAGTCAGACAGAGACAGTCAGACAGAGACAGTTAGACAGACAGTCAGTACTGTCATTCCTCTGTTATATCCTATACCTACAGTAATGTTTAGAGAGAAAGACACAGTCAGACAGAGACAGTTAGACAGAGACAGTTAGACAGAGACAGTCAGACAGACAGTCAGACAGACAGTCAGACAGAGACAGTTAGACAGACAGTCAGTACTGTCATTCCTCTGTTATATCCTATACCTAGAGTAATGTTTAGAGAGAAAGACACAGTCAGACAGAGACAGTCAGACAGAGACAGTCAGACAGGGACAGTTAGACAGAGACAGTTAGACAGAGACAGTTAGACAGACAGTCAGTACTGTCATTCCTCTGTTATATCCTATACCTACAGTAATGTTTAGAGAGAAAGACACAGTCAGACAGAGACAGTCAGACAGAGACAGTCAGACAAAGACAGTCAGACAGACAGTCAGACAGACAGTCAGACAGACAGTCAGACAGAGACAGTTAGACAGACAGTCAGTACTGTCATTCCTCTGTTATATCCTATACCTACAGTAATGTTTAGAGAGAAAGACACAGTCAGACAGAGACAGTTAGACAGAGACAGTTAGACAGAGACAGTCAGACAGACAGTCAGACAGACAGTCAGACAGAGACTGTTAGACAGAGACAGTTAGACAGAGACAGTCAGACAGAGACAGTCAGACAGAGACAGTTAGACAGACAGTCAGTACTGTCATTCCTCTGTTATGTCCTATACCTACAGTAATGTTTAGAGAGAAAGACACAGTCAGACAGAGACAGTTAGACAGAGACAGTCAGACAGAGACAGTTAGACAGAGACAGTCAGACAGAGACAGTCAGACAGAGACAGTTAGACAGAGACAGTCAGACAGAGACAGTTAGACAGAGACAGTCAGACAGAGACAGTTAGACAGACAGTCAGACAGACAGTCAGTACTGTCATTCCTCTGTTATATCCTATACCTACAGTAATGTTTAGAGAGAAAGACACAGTCAGACAGAGACAGTTAGACAGAGACAGTCAGACAGAGACAGTTAGACAGAGACAGTCAGACAGAGACAGTCAGACAGAGACAGTTAGACAGAGGCAGTCAGACAGAGACAGTTAGACAGAGACAGTCAGACAGAGACAGTCAGACAGAGTCAGTTAGACAGAGACAGTTAGACAGACAGTCAGTACTGTCATTCCTCTGTTATATCCTATACCTACAGTAATGATTGGTCTTGCTGCTCCTACTGTATATTCCCTCTCTCCATCTCCCCATCACCAACTCGCTACCGCTCTCCCTCACCAATTTTCTCTCTCTCTCTCTCTCTCTCTCTCTCTCTCTCTCTCTCTCTCTCTCTCTCCCTCTCTCTCTCCCTCCCTCCCTCCCTCCCTCCCTCCCTCCCTCCCTCCCTCCCTCCCTCCCTCCCTCCCTCCCTCCCTCCCTCCCTCCCTCTCTCCCTCTGCAGCGGTCTTACGTCCATTTGTTCCAGCCGTTTATAATGACATAATGTGGACATTACTGACATCGTTCTGATGATAAAAATAGATCTAGAGCTTTGACGTCGTCCCGTTTGGCTCTATCCCCATGGTCTGGGAGATGACCCGTGATGAGAGGAGGAGGGGAGAGAGGGCCCGTGATGAGAGGAGGAGGGGAGAGATGACCCGTGATGAGAGGAGGAGGGGAGAGAGGGCCCGTGATGAGAGGAGGAGGGGAGAGATGACCTGTGATGAGAGGAGGATGGGAGAGAGGACCCGTGATGAGAGGAGGAGGGGAGAGATGACCCGTGATGAGAGGAGGAGAGGAGAGAGGACCTGTGATGAGAGGACCCGTGATGAGAGGAGGAGAGGAGAGAGGACCTGTGATGAGAGGAGGAGGGGAGAGAGAACCTGTGATGAGAGGAGGAGAGGAGAGAGGACCTGTGATGAGAGGAGGGGAGAGAGGGCCCGTGATGAGAGGAGGGGAGAGAGGACCTGTGATGAGAGGAGGAGAGGAGAGAGGACCTGTGATGAGAGGAGGAGAGGAGAGAGGACCTGTGATGAGAGGAGGAGGGGAGAGAGGACCTGTGATGAGAGGAGGGGAGAGAGGGCCCGTGATGAGAGGAGGGGAGAGAGGACCTGTGATGAGAGGAGGAGAGGAGAGAGGACCTGTGATGAGAGGAGGAGAGGAGAGAGGACCTGTGATGAGAGGAGGAGGGGAGAGAGGACCTGTGATGAGAGGAGGAGGGGAGAGAGGACGTCACTCTCTCTCCTCTCCTCGCCTCTCCTCTCCTCTCCTCTCCTCTCTCTCTCATCTCTCCCTTTCCCTTCTCTCATCTCTCCCTTTCCTTTCCCTCTCCTCTCCTCTCTTCCTCTCTCTCTCATCTCTCCCTTTCTCTTCTCTCTCCTCTCCTATCCCATCTCTCTCTCTCTCTCTCTCTCCTCTCCTCGCCCCCCCCCCCTCTCTCTCTCTCTCTCTCTCATCTCTCCCTTTCCTTTCCCTCTCCTCTCCTCTCTTTCTCTCTTTCTCATCTCTCACTTTCTCTTCAATCTCCTCTCCTCCCCCTCTCTCTCTCTCTCATCTCTCCCTTTCCTTTCCTCTCCTCTCCTCTCCTCTCCCTCTCCTCTCCTCTCCCTCTCCTCTCCTCTCCTCTCCTCTCCTCTCCTCTCCTCTCCTCTCCTCTCCTCTCCTCTCTTTCTCTCTCTCTCATCTCTCCCTTTCCCTTCTCTCATCTCTCCCTTTCCTCTCCTCTCCTCTCCTCTCCTCTCCTCTCCCTCTCCTCTCCTCTCCTCTCCTCTCCTCTCCTCTCCTCTCCTCTCTTTCTCTCTCTCTCATCTCTCCCTTTCCCTTTTCTCATCTCTACCTTTCCTTTCCCTCTCCTCTCCTCTCCGCTCCTCTCCTCTCCTCTCTTTCTCTCTCTCTCATCTCTCCCTTTTCCTTCCTCTCCTCTCCTCTCCTCTCTCATCTCTCCCTTTCCCTTCTCTCATCTCTCCCTTTCCTTTCCCTCTCCTCTCCTCTCCTCTCCTCTCCTCTCTTTCTCTCTCTCTCATCTCTCCCTTTTCCTTCCCTCTCCTCTCCTCTCCTCTCCACTACTCTCCTCTCCTATCTTTCTCTCTCTCTCATCTCTCCCTTTCCCTTCTCTCATCTCTCCCTTTCCTTTCCCTCTCCTCTCCTCTCCTCTCTTTCTCTCTCTCTCATCTCTCCCTTTCCCTTCTCTCATCTCTACCTTTCCTTTCCATCTCCTCTCCTCTCCTCTCCTCTCTTTCTCTCTCTCTCATCTCTCCCTTTCCCTTCTCTCATCTCTACCTTTCCTTTCCCTCTCCTCTCCTCTCCCTCCTCCTCTCCCTCTCCTCTCCCTCCTCTCCTCTCCTCTCCTCTCCTCTCCTCTCCTCTCCTCTCCTCTCTTTCTCTCATCTCTCCCTTTTCCTTCCCTCTCCTCTCCTCTCATCTCCTCTCCTCTCCTCTCTTTCTCTCTCTCTCATCTCTCCCTTTCCCTTCTCTCATCTCTCCCTTTCCTTTCCCTCTCCTCCTCTCCTCTCATCTCCTCTCCTCTCCTCTCCTCTCCTCTCCTCTCCTCTCCTCTCCTCTCTTTCTCTCTCTCTCATCTCTCCCTTTCCCTTCTCTCATCTCTCCCTTTCCTTTCCCTCTCCTCTCCTCTCCTCTCCTCTCCTCTCCTCTCCTCTCCTGTCCTCTCTTTCTCTCTCTCTCATCTCTCCCTTTTCCTTCCCTCTCCTCTCCTCTCTTCTCCTCTCATCTCTTTCTCTCTCTCTCATCTCTCCATATCCTTTCCCTCTCCTCTCCTCTCCTCTACTCTCCTGTCCTCTCCTCTCCTCTCCTATCCTCTCTTTCTCTCTCTCTCATCTCTCTCTTTCTCTCTCTCTCATCTCTCCCTTTCCATTCTCTCATCTCTCCCTTTCCTTTCCTTTCCCTCTCCTCTCCTCTCCTCTCTTCTCTTTCTCTCTCTCTCATCTCTCCCTTTCCTCTCTCTCTCTCTCTCTCTCTCTCTCTCTCTCTCTCATCTCTCCCCTTCCTTTCCCTCTCCTCTCCTCTCCTCTCCTCTCCTCTCCTCTCCTCTCCTTTCTCTCTCTCTCTCTCATCTCTCTCTTTCTCTTCTCTCTCATCTTTCCCTTTCTCTTCTCTCTCATCTCTCCCTTTCTCTTCTCTCTCATCTCTCCCTTTCTCTTCTCTCCCATCTCTCCCTTTCTCTTCTCTCTCATCTCTCCCTTTCTCTTCTCTCTCATCTCTCCCTTTCTCTTCTCTCTCTCATCTCTCCCTTTCTCTTCTCTCTCATCTCCCTCTTTCTCTTCTCTCTCATCTCCCCCTTTCTCTTCTCTCTCTCATCTCTCCCTTTCTCTTCTCTCTCTCCTCTCCCTTTCTCTTCTCTCTCATCTCCCCCTCTCCCTCTCTCTCTCCCTTTCTCTTCTCTCTCATCTCCCCCTTTCCCCTCTCCCCTCTCTCTCTCCCTTTCTCTTCTCTCTCATCTCCCCCTTTCTCTTCTCTCTCTCATCTCTCCCTTTCTCATCTCCCCCTTTCCCCTCTCCCCTCTCTCTCCCTTTCTCTTCTCTCTCATCTCCCCCTTTCCCCTCTCTCATCTCACTTTCTCTTCTCTCTCTCATCTCTCCCTTTCTCTTCTCTCTCATCTCCCCCTTTCCCCTCTCCTCTCTCTCTCTCCCTTTCTCTTCTCTCTCATCTCCCCCTTTCATCTCTCTCTCCTTTCTCTTCTCTCTCATCTCCCCCTTTCCCCTCTCCCCTCTCTCTCTCCCTTTCTCTTCTCTCTCATCTCCCCCTTTCCCCTCTCCTCTCTCTCTCTCCCTTTCTCTTCTCTCTCATCACCCCTTTCCCCTCTCTCTCTCATCTCTCCCTTTCTCTCCTCTCTCATCTCTCCCTTTCTCTCCTCTCTATCCCTCCCCCCTCATTCTCTTGGTTCCCTGGTCCATAGTGAAGGTTAATCTCTCGTTTCCCTGGTGTATAGTGAAGTGAAATGGTTCTCTGATAGACCTCCCTATACAGGCCCTATCTTTACAGGTGATTACTGTACTACCTGACATTAGAAGAAAGAGAAACAGAGGGTGAGAGAACAAGGGAAAGGACGAGAAAAATAAAGCCAATTGAATTGAAATACAATAGGTGTTTTAGGTGTAAGACTGAGCCAGGCTTTATCTACGTTAATAACACAGTGCGTTAATTGGCCAGTGTATTAGCTGACATTGATAAGGAGAGCGGCCATTGTTAGGGATTTAAGAACCTACCGGAACATTCCAACGTCCTAATTGTCCAATAAGATGGAAGGGGTCTCCAGGGTGTGTGTGTGTGTGTGTGTGCGTGTGTGAGACCTTAATTTGTACACACACACACACACACACACACACACACACACACACACACACACACACACACACACACACACACACACACACACACACACACACACACACACACACACACACACAGACAAAGCTTCAACACAAACAGACATCAAATTGCCAGTGTAGAGGCAAAGGAGCATTTTCTAATGGATTTGAACAGTTGTGCAGTTGGATATTCCCATTGAGACGCTGATTTGAATATTATATTTACTGTCCTGATGAAAAGGCAACACGTATGTGTTCATTCAGCAGCAGAGCTGAAGGCATGAACCCTCAGAAATATGATAATATGAAATGTGGGTAAAACGTTTTCAGCGTCAACATCACAATCTCCAACCAGATATACAGAATGTCGAAGATATTTACACACATTTACATTTCTCCACTGTATTAACTGCACCTGTTAGTTTTTCTTTAAGAAGCCCTCCTGTTCTCCACTCATTACCTGTATTAACTGCACCTGTTAGCTTTTCTTTAACCTGTTGAAACTCTAGGGGCGCAATTTCATTTTTGGATGAAAAACGTTCCCGTTTTAAACAAGATATTTTGTCACAAAAAGATGCTCGACTATGCATATAATTGGTAGCTTTGGAAAGAAAACACTCCAGAACTGTTTCCAGAACTGCAAAGATATTTTCTGTGCGTGCCCTAGAACGTGAGCTTCAGGCAAAACCAAGATGAGACGGCATCCAGGAAATGAGCAGGATTTTTGAGGCTGTTTTCCATTGTCTCCTTATATGGCTGTGAATGCGAGAGGAGTAAGTCTGCCCTTTCTGTCGTTTCCCCAATGTGTCTGCAGCATTGTGACGTATTTGTAGGCATATCATTGGAAGATTGACCATAAGAGACCACATTTACCAGGTGTCCGCCCGGTGTCCTGCGCCGAAATTGGTGCGCAAAAGTCAGCTGCAAGTATTTTTCCATGGAATTTAGAGAAGAATGCAGGCTTCCACGAACGATATATCAATGAAGAGATATGTGAAAAAACACCTTGAGGATTGATTCCAAACAACGTTTGCCATGTTTCGGTCGATATTATGGAGCTAATTCGGAAAAAGTTTGACGTTGTAGGTGACTGAATTTTCGGTTCGTTTCGGTAGCCAAATGTGATGTACAAAACGGAGCGATTTCTCCTACACACAGACGCTTTCAGGAAAAACTGCGCATTTGGTATGTAACTGAGAGTCTCCTCATTGAAAACATCCGAAGCTCTTCAAAGGTAAATTATTTTATTTATTTGGTTATCTGGTTTTTGTGAAAATGTTGCGTGCTAAATGCTACTCAAAATGCTAAGCTAGCTTAGCATACTCTTACACAAATTAGTCAATTGCTATGGTTCAAAAGCATATTTTGAAAATCTGAGATGATAGTGTTGTTAAGAAAAGGCTAAGCTTGAGAGCAGGCGCATTATTTTCATTTTATTTGCAATTTTCAGAAATCGTTAACGTTGCGTTATGCTAATGAGCCTGAGGCTTTAGTCATGATCCCGGATCCGGGATGGGGAGTATCAAGAGGTTTTAAGAAGCCCTCCTGTTCTCCACTCACCTGTATTAACTGCACCTGTTTGAACTCGTTACCTGTATAAAAGACACCTGTCCACACACTCAATCAAACAAACAAATCAAATCAAACATCAATCCAACCTCTCCACAATGGCCAAGACCAGACAGCTATGTAAGGACATCAGGGATAAAATTGTAGACCTGCACAAGGCTGGGATGGGCTACAGGACAATAGGCAAGCAGCTTGGTGACAAGGCAACAACTGTTGGCGTAATTATTAGAAAATGGAAGAAGTTCAAGATTACGGTCAATCACCCTCGTTCTGGGGTTCCATAGAAGATCTCACCTCGTGGGGCATCAATGATCATGAGGAAGGTGAGGGATCAGCCCAGAACTACACGGCAGGACCTGATCAATGACCTGAAGAGAGCTGGGACCACAGTCTCAAAGAAAACCATTAAAATTTAAATCCTGCAGAGCACGCAAGGTCCCCCTGCTCAAGCCAGCGCATGTCCAGGCCGGTCTGAAGTTTGCAATGACCATCACGATGATCCAGAGGAGGAATGGGAGAAGGTCATGTGGTCTGATGAGACAAAAATATAGCTTTTTGTCTGAACTCCACTCGCCGTGTTTGGAGGAAGAACAAGGATGAGTACAACCCCAAGAACACCATCCCAACGGCTCTGGCCCCCCAATGGTGGAACAAACTCCCTCACGACGCCAGGACAGCGGAGTCAATCACCACCTTCCGGAGACACCTGAAACCCCACCTCTTCAAGGAATACCTAGGATAGGATAAGTAATCCTTCTCATCCCCCCCCCCCCTTAAATGATTTAGATGCACTATTGTAAAGTGGCTGTTCCACTGGATGTCAGAAGGTGAATTCACCAATTTGTAAGTCGCTCTGGATAAGAGCGTCTGCTAAATGACTTAAATGTAATGTAAATGTAAAGTATGGAGGTGGAAACATCATTCTTTGGGGATGCTTTTCTGCAAAGGGGAGAGGACGACTGCACCTTATTGAGGGGAGGATGGATGGGGCCATGTATCGCAAGATCTTGGCAAACAACCTCCTTCCTTCAGTAAGAGTATTGAAGATGGGTCGTGGCTTGGTCTTCCAGCATGACAATGACCCGAAACACACAGCCAGGGCAAGTAAGGAGTGGCTCCGTAAGAAGCATCTCAAGGTCCTGGAGGGGCCTAGCCAGTCTCCAGACCTGAACCCAATAGAAAATCTTTGGAGGGAGCTGAAAGTCTGTATTGCCCAGTGACAGCCCCGAAACCTGAAGGATCTGGAGAAGGTCTGTATGGAGGAGTGGGCCAAAATCCCTGCTGCAGTGTGTGCAAACCTGGTCAAGAACTACAGGAAACGTATGATCTCTGTAATTGCAAACAAAGGTTTCTGTAGCAAATATTAAGTTCTGCTTTTCTGATGTATCAAGTACTTATGTCATGCAATAAAAGGCCAATGAATTACCTAAAAATCATACAATGTGATTTTCTGGATTTTTGTTTTAGATTCCGTCTCTCACAGTTGAAGTGTACCTATGATAAAAATTACAGACCTCTACATGCTCCTGTAAGTAGGAAAACCTGCAAAATCGGCAGTGTATCAAATACTTGTTCTCACCACGGTATAAGGGATCATCTACTATATGTAGCACAACTCCTGCCCTAACTCTACCCCTGTGTCAATTTCCAATAACACATTCAGTCTGAACTCAATTTAATTCAGTCTAAACTTAATTTAACTCAAACCGTGTGTCTCCGAATGAGAGCAGTTTTTCTGCCTTAGAGAACATACATTTGAATTAATTTAATTTATTTTTAATTAATGTGTTGCGCTGCTAATAAAAAAAGAGGTAATTGTTTTCTTTCATTTTATCGTCAGCTGCTGAGACTGCTGCTCTGTGAAAGCATTCCTTCTGCCTCCAGACTGCTGCTCTGTGAAAGCATTCCTTCTGCCTCCAGACTGCTGCTCTGTGAAAGCATTCCTTCTGCCTCCAGACTGCTGCTCTGTGAAAGCATTCCTTCTGCCTCTAGACTGCTGCTCTGTGAAAGCATTCCTTCTGCCTCTAGACTGCTGCTCTGTGAAAGCATTCCTTCTGCCTCCAGACTGCTGCTCTGTGAAAGCATTCCTTCTGCCTCCAGACTGCTGCTCTGTGAAAGCATTCCTTCTGCCTCCAGACTGCTGCTCTGTGAAATCATTCCTTCTGCTTCAACAGCTACACATGCAATTAATGAATGAAGCACATGGAAAGCGTTACTTAGTAGCTGAACTTTTAATTAAATGTAGAACTTCCGGCGCCGACAGAGATGGCCGCCTCGCTTCGCGTTCCTAGGAAACTATGCAGTTTTTTGTTTTTTTTACGTGTTATTTCTTACATTAGTACCCCAGGTCATCTTAGGGTTCATTACATACAGTCGAGAAGAACTACTGTATATAAGATCAGCGTCAACTCACCATCAGTACGACCAAGAATATGTTTTTCGCGACGCGGATCCTGTGTTCTGCCTTACAAACAGGACAACGGAATGGATCGCATGCAGCGACCCAAAAAAACGACTCCAAAAAAGAGAGAAACGAGGCGGTCTTCTGGTCAGACTACGGAGACGGGCACATCGTGCCCCACTTCCTAGCATTCTTCTTGCCAATGTCCAGTCTCTTGACAACAAGGTTGATGAAATCCGAGCAAGGGTAGCATTCCAGAGGGACATCAGAGACTGTAACGTTCTGTGCTTCACGGAAACATGGCTCACTGGAGAGACGCTATCCGATGCGGTGCAGCCAACGGGTTTCTCCACGCATCGCGCCGACAGAAACAAACACCTTTCTGGCAAGAAGAGGGGTGGGGGCGTATGCCTTATGGCTAACGAGGCATGGTGCGATGAAAGAAACATACAGGAACTCAAATCCTTCTGTTCACCTGATTTAGAATTCCTCACAATCAAATGTAGGCCGCATTATCTACCAAGAGAATTTTCTTCGATTATAATCACAGCCGTATATATCCCCCCCCAAGCAGACACATCGATGGCTCTGAACGAACTTTATTTAACTCTTTGCAAACTGGAAACCATTTATCCGGAGGCTGCATTCATTGTTGCTGGGGATTTTAACAAGGCTAATGTGAAAACAAGACTCCCTAAATTTTATCAGCATATCGATTGCACAACCAGGGGTGGAAAAACCTTGGATCACTGTTACTCTAACTTCCGCGACGCATATAAGGCCCTGCAACGCCCCCCTTTCGGAAAAGCTGACCACGACTCCATTTTGCTGATACCTGCCTACAGACAAAAACTAAAAAAAGAAGCTCCCACGCTGAGGTCTGTCCAACGCTGGTCCGACCAAGCTGACTCCACACTCCAAGACTGCTTCCATCACGTGGACTGGGACATGTTTCGTATTGCGTCAGATAACAACATTGACGAATACGCTGATTCGGTGTGCGAGTTCATTAGAACGTGCGTTGAAGATGTCGTTCCCATAGCAACGATTAAAACATTCCCTAACCAGAAACCGTGGATTGATGGCAGCATTCGCGTGAAACTGAAAGCGCGAACTACTGCTTTTAATCAGGGCAAGGTGTCTGGTAACATGACTGAATACAAACAGTTCAGCTATTCCCTCCGTAAGGCTATCAAACAAGCTAAGCGTCAGTACAGAGACAAAGTAGAATCTCAATTCAACGGCTCAGACACAAGAGGCATGTGGCAGGGTCTACAGTCAATCACGGACTACAGGATGAAATCCAGCCCAGTCACGGACCAGGATGTCTTGCTCCCGGGCAGACTAAATAACTTTTTTGCCCGCTTTGAGGACAATACAGTGCCACTCACACGGCCTGCAACGGAAACATGCGGTCTCTCCTTCACTGCAGCCGAGGTGAGTAAAACATTTAAACGTGTTAACCCTCGCAAGGCTGCAGGCCCAGACGGCATCCCCAGCCGCGCCCTCAGAGCATGCGCAGACCAGCTGGCTGGTGTGTTTACGGACATATTCAATCAATCCCTATACCAGTCTGCTGTTCCCACATGCTTCAAGAGGGCCACCATTGTTCCTGTTCCCAAGAAAGCTAAGGTAACTGAGCTAAACGACTACCGCCCTGTAGCACTCACTTCCGTCATCATGAAGTGCTTTGAGAGACTAGTCAAGGACCATATCACCTCCACCCTACCTGACACCCTAGACCCACTCCAATTTGCTTACCGCCCAAATAGGTCCACAGACAATGCAATCTCAACCACAGTGCACACTGCCCTAACCCATCTGGACAAGAGGAATACCTATGTGAGAATGCTGTTCATCGACTACAGCTTGGCATTCAACACCATAGTACCCTCCAAGCTCGTCATCAAGCTCGAGACCCTGGGTCTCGACCCCGCCCTGTGCAACTGGGTACTGGACTTCCTGACGAGCCACCCCCAGGTGGTGAGGGTAGGTAACAACATCTCCTCCCCGCTGATCCTCAACACTGGGGCCCCACAAGGGTGCGTTCTGAGCCCTCTCCTGTACTCCCTGTTCACCCACGACTGCGTGGCCACGCACGCCTCCAACTCAATCATCAAGTTTGTGGACGACACAACAGTGGTAGGCTTGATTACCAACAACGACGAGTCGGCCTACAGGGAGGAGGTGAGGGCCCTCAGAGTGTGGTGTCAGGAAAATAACCTCACACTCAACGTCAACAAAACTAAGGAGATGATTGTGGACTTCAGGAAACAGCAGAGGGAACACCCCCCTATCCACATCGATGGAACAGTAGTGGAGAGAGTACCAAGTTTTAAGTTCCTCGGCATACACATCGCAGACAAACTGAATTGGTCCACTCACACAGACAGCAACGTGAAGAAGGCGCAGCAGCGCCTCTTCAACCTCAGGAGGCTGAAGAAATTCGGCTTGTCACCAAAAGCACTCACAAACTTCTACAGATGCAAAATCGAGAGCATCCTGGCGGGCTGTATCACCGCCTGGTACGGCAACTGCTCCGCCCTCAACCGTAAGGCTCTCCAGAGGGTAGTGAGGTCTGCACAACGCATCACTGGGGGGCAAACTACCTGCCCTCCAGGACACCTACACCACCCGATGTTACAGGAAGGCCATAAACATCATCAAGGACATCAACCACCCGAGCCACTGCCTGTTCACCCCGCTATCATCCAGAAGGCGAGGTCAGTACAGGTGCATCAAAGCTGGGACCGAGAGACTGAAAAACAGCTTCTATCTCAAGGCCATCAGACTGTTAAACAGCCACCACTAACATTGAGTGGCTGCTGCCAACACACTGACTAAACTCCAGCCACTTTAATAATGGGAATTGATGGGAAATTATGTAAATATATCACTAGCCACTTTAAACAATGCTACCTTATATAATGTTACTTACCCTACATTATTCATCTCATATGCATACATATATACTGTACTCTATATCATCGACTGCATCCTTATGTAATACATGTATCACTAGCCACTTTAACTATGCCACTTTGTTTACATACTCATCTCATATGTATATACTGTACTCGATACCATCTACTGTATCTTGCCTATCCTGCTCTGTACCATCACTCATTCATTTATCCTTATGTACATATTCTTTATCCCCTTACACTGTGTATAAGACAGTAGTTTAGGAATTGTTAGTTAGATTACTTGTTGGTTATTACTGCATTGTCGGAACTAGAAGCACAAGCATTTCGCTACACTCGCATTAACATCTGCTAACCATGTGTATGTGACAAATAAAATTTGATTTGATTTGAACAGATGCGATGTCTTACTGGACGATCTCCTCTTCTCTTCCTATCTTAATGGGCTACGGTGCTGATCAGCATGAAGAGGCTCTACTGGGCTCACAGAGAGTCAGTCAGCATGAAGAGGCTCTACTGGGCTCACAGAGAGTCAGTCAGCATGAAGAGGCTCTACTGGGCTCACAGATAATCAGTCAGCATGAAGAGGCTCTCCTGGGCTCACAGATAATCAGTCA